>NC_060270.1:28722670-28904438 GCF_021613505.1 Equus quagga | reverse complement strand
TATCTGGATTCTCCCCAGAGCCACATCTGACAAGATTCTGGTCACATTTTAATTAATCGCAAGGTTTTCCCATTGACTCAATACTCAAGAGCTCTATCTCTGATTAGTTTTCGAAAGAGCCCGCCGAGTTTAATCATAGCAAACACAATGATGCCAGTTATTATGGCCTGAGTAACTAAAAGCAGAAAATAAAGAGCCCAGAACAGGCTATGGTCTTGATGCTCGCCCTGGGCAAGCGGCTGGGCCCGTGCCCAGGGTTCTGAGCTCCTAGGCACCCAGGCAGGGTGGGTGGAGGCCGCGGGCAGGGCCGGCTGGGTGGGGGCTGCGGAGGAGCTGTCCGCGGGAGAGTAGGGAGGCGGGCCCCGGGTGCTCGGGCACCCCAGGTCACCTTCCCCCAGGGCCAAGAGCGGCCGGCCGGCGCGCTGCCCCGGGCCGCGACAGCGCGGGGGCTCCACTCGGCTCACGAGGCCCGGGTGCTGCCGCAGCCACTCCAGGAATGGCCCGAGGCCACAATCGCAGCGCCAAGGATTGTGCCCCAGCAGGACCTCCGTCAGCCGGGGCAGAGCCTCAAACACGTCGCCAGCCAGGCTCTCCAGCTGGTTGTGGTCGAGCTGGACCTCCTCCAGGCTGCTGAGGTTGCGGAAGAGCGCGCGGGGCAGGGCCCGCAGCCGGTTGTGGCGCAGCGACACTTTGCGCAGCCTCAGGAGGCCGCGCAGCAAGCCGTCGGGGAGGGAGGCCAGGCTGTTGGAGCGCAGCGCGAGCACCCGGAGCTCGCCGAGGCCTCGGAAGGCGCCCTCTGGGAGCGCGCTCAGAAGCGGGCTCAGAGTCACCCCCAACACCCGCAGGCGGCTCAGGTTGCGGAAGGCGGCGGCTGGCAGGGTGCGCAGCCGGGTGCCGTTCAGCCACAGCTCCTGCAGGCCGGCCATCTCCCCGAAGAGCACCTCCGGGAGCTCTTCCAGCGGGTTCTCGAACAGGGTCAATAGAGTCAAATTGTGCGAATGAAGAAAGAGAGCAGAGGGCAGGAATTCGAGGTGGTTTCTGGAAAGAGTCAAATAGCTCAGGTTTTGGAGCCGGTCGAAGGCACCGGGTGCGATGAAACGGATGTGATTTCTGTCGAGCTGCAGCTCGATCAGGGCGCGCAGGCTGTTCAACAACCCCGAATCCAGAGAGACGAGCTGGTTCGAGTGGAGCAGAAGTTTCTCAAGCTTAGCCTGTGCCCCAAGCAATCCCTTGGGCAGGTGAGTCAAATTGTTTCCCGATAAATCCAACAATTTCAGGTTCCCCAGAGTTGTGAAGAGGCTAAGAGGAAGGAAAGCGAGTTGATTTTGGTTCAAAAAGAGCTCCTGCAGGTTAACCAGTTTCTGAAACATGTTTTGGTCAATGCCCTTTAGTTCATTGCGGTCCAAAAACAACTGCTCTAGGAGGACCATCTTATCCAATAGCGCGCCTGGAAGATGAGTGATCTTGTTGCGGGACAATCTCAGGGTTTTTAGTTTTATCAGGTCATCGAAGGTGCCGGGGGCAATGGCGGAAATGTGGCTGTCTGACAGCATCAGGCGCTGCAGGACGGTCATACCACTGAAGCTGTCATTCCGCAAGGCGCCGCGGCTCATTCGGGAGAGCAGGATGAGCGTGAGGTTGGTGGGCAGGCCGAGCGCGGCGATGCGCGCCACGTCGCCCCCGGAGCACTGCGCAACGTCCCGGAAGGCACACTTGCAGGCTGGTGGGCAGGGGAAGGGCTGGGCGCGCAGGAGCCCGAGCACGGCGCACAGCAAGGCGCTCCTCAGCATGTCTGAAAAGGCAAGAGCGGGAGGTCTGAGGGCAACACGCAAGGGGAAACGCTCATCTTCGGTCTTGTAACCCTGCGGGGGAATGAGCCTTTCGCCAGGATCATCACTGACTTTGAATGGTATCCAGATACAAAGTCGCCCTCTTCTTAGGAGCGTACGTTTTCCTGGGTAGTGAGAAGACATTCCTTCTACACTACGAGGTCTCATTCCTTCTTTTGTTTTACTGATTTTCTGCCTTCAGTTTAAAGCATTGAAATTGAAGTGTTTTCAAGCTATAGAAAAGTCAATACTTCAGAATCGTTACATGGCGAGACTTAAAATAATTATTCTCACACTCAAGCTGCAGACATCACTGAGCAGTGCCCACTGTGAAAGCAGCCCTGCTCTTGACTTCATCACTCACCCAGGGCTGGCCATGACCAACAGCCGTGAAGGGAACCGCGAAGTCTGCTAAAACAGCCACCCCCACCTGATGCCTTTGATCACAACCACACTATAGGCGCAGTACTGACTTACTATACTAAACAACGAACACCCCACAATAGTGAACACCCTGTTAGCCATGCTGAGAAAAGCAGGTAACATCCCGATCACTTTATGCCAGGCCTTGTTCTCTGGACTTTATTTAAATTAATTCATTTAATCCTTACAATAACCCTATGAGGTAGGTGCTATTATTATCCCCAATTAAAAGAGGAAGAACCTAAGGCACAGAAAGGCTAAGTAACTTAGCCAAGGTCACAGAGCTAGAATTTAAGAGTAGTACTTCTGATTGAGCCATAAAAAAGGAGCTATCATTTCTAAGATGCTTAATTAAAAATTAATACTCGTGACATTGAATTATTTGTGAAATACGCATAGTAATACTAATCTACCAAAATAATGTTTCCCAAATGTAATTTTGCACAAACCATTTCTTGTACTAAATTTTATTTCGTACGCACGCACAGGCCGACAGAGCCCTCCAGTTGCCCATATTTTAAAAAATATTTGGCCTTACCTGCAATGGTACTGCACCCCAAAGCAACTGAAAAGCTTAGAGCTTTGCCTGTGACTCGGCACTTTCCAAAGGAAGAGGAGGTATCCTTGCATCCTGAGGATAAAGACTGCACCAGAAAAACAGTCATGGAAAGGACCCTATCTCAGAGGGCGTATTCCAGTTCTTAATCACAAATATCTTCCAACTGAAAAAGAAACCATATACAGCCTAAGTCCTACTATCAAACTGGTAAAAGCAGGAGGGAGAGAAGCTTCTCCATAAATGGCACAATACGGCTCTGTGATGCTAGAAAAGTTGAATGACGCAGTCGGCTCATTGCAGCAGCCTCACCCCCAGAGAGCCACCCTTCCTTTGGGTCTTTCTTTTCATGCCACATTGCCCCAATTCCCTACTCCAGGTCCCCCCGCCCCCCTTGTATGAATACTAAGGCTAAGAACATTCTTAAAAGCTCCATTTTTTTTTCTTTTTAGGAATAATAAGGCTAAAAATATCCTCAAATATGTTCAATAATGGCATTCCTGGATTGAAGGATGCCACATGCTCACTTTAACTTAGGAATGTCCAACTGCTTTCCAAAGTAGTGGTACCAATACATAATGCCACCTGCAGTGTATGATAGTTCTTGTGCCTCACAGCTCTGTCCACACTTGGAATTGATTTTTTTAATTTAATTTTTGCCGCTCATATGAAATAATTGTCTCAGTGTGGTTTTTTAACTTTTCATTTTCCCATTTAATTATGAACTTGAGCATCTTTCCATATTTTTAAGAGCCATTTGTGCTTCATCTTCTGAGAAATTTGGGTTCTTTTCTTTTGCTTATTTCTCTACAAGCAAAATGTTTGTCCTTTAAAAAAGTGAATTGTAGGCATTCTTTATATATTCTGGATACTAATCCTTTGCCAGTTATAGGTGTTACAAATATCTCCAACTAGTTTGTGGTTTGCCTTTTCACCTTCTTTATGATGTCTTTTGATGGATAGATATCTTGATAGGGGCAAAATTATCAATCTTTTATGATTGCGTTTTTTGTGTCTATTAAAACAAATCCTCGGGGGCCGGCCCCGTGGCTGAGTCGTTACATTTGCCCCTCCACTTTGGTGGCCCAGGGTTCGGATCCTAGGCGCAGACATGGCACCGCTCATTAGGCCATGTTCAGGTTGCGTCCCACATGCCACAACTAGAAGGACCCACAACTAAAATATACGACTGTGTACTGAGGGCATTTGGGGAGAAAAAAGCAGGAAAAAATAAAAAATCCCCTCCTCCCAACACAGAAAAATATTCCCCTATTATGCTTTAAGTTTTATAGGTTTGTCCTTTGCATTTGGAAAGTTCCTGGAATTGACTTTTGTGTATGATGTGAGTTGAGTCCAATTTTATCTTTTCCCATGAGGATAAGCAGCTGTCCTAGCCCCATTTATATATATAAACCCCTTCTTCCCTCAGAGCTACAATGTCAGCACAGTCGTGAGCCAACATCTCGTGAATGTGTGGGTCTGTTTCTGGGCTATTTGGTAACCCTGCACCAACAGCACACTGAAATAACCTTTTGAAGTTTAAAGACTCAAAATATCCAGTGTTTTATGAAGTGTGAAGAAACAGACATTCTCATACTACAGTGGTGGGACTATAAGTTGGGGTAAACTTTTTGGAGGAAAATTTAGTAGTATCAACCAAATTTCAAATACACTGGTGGTGTAGTGGCTAAGTTTGCGTGCTCTGCTTCCACGGCCTGGGGTTCACAGGTTTGGATCCCAGGTGCAGACCTAGCACCACTCATCAAGCCATGCTGTGGTGGCGCCCACATAAAATAGAGGAAGATCAGCACAAATGTTAGCTCAGCAACAATTTCCCCAAACACAAAGAGGAAGATTGGCAACAGATGTTAGCTCAGGGCCAATCTTCCTCACAAAAGGAATATATATATCCTTTGTCCAGCAGTTCCACCACTAAAAATATACTCTATGGATATGGTGCAGAAAGACACTTATTGCAGAAGTGCTTGTAAAAGGGGGGGAAAAAATGAAAACCTAAATGCCCTTCATCAGGGAAGTAGTCATTTAAATTAGGGTACATCCATGCAACAGGATGCCTTTCATGGCTTTAAAAAGAATAGAGTTGAGGTGCAAATGCTGGCATACCTTTCTAAGACATACTGAATGACATATAGCGAAGGCAGTGTAGCACATAAAATGGTATTGTTTGTGTAGCATTTAAAAAAATATATTTATATGAGGATATATACATACATATTTTTCTGGAAGGATACACTCAGGAAACTTTAGTATTCACCTTTTGGGAGAGAAATCAGGGAATAGGTAGACTTCCTTATATTTATATATCTTTCTATGAGGTTTGAATTTTTATTAAGTGTGCTTATATCACTACTAAGAGATTTTAATGCAAAATAAAGTGATCTGGGAGGGAAAATGGCATCATTTAAGAGAAAAGGTAAGAATGTGGGCATTAAAAAAATACTGGGGAAAGTCAATGCTTGATTTGTGAAAGAACAAACACTAAGCTCTGGCATTACTGAGTGGATTGGTACAGCAAAACTGGTTCTTAGTTTACCCTGGTTGGGAAAGCAGTCCCCTGAGCCATGACATTTGCAGGTGTTGTAGAAAAGACACTGAAATCCAATCAGCCTTTGATGTCGCCAAATGCAGTCAAAGCCCAGTGAATGCTGAGCTGACGGAAATTACCTTTGAAGCCGTGCAGCCCTAAGCCACAGGGAAAGCCGCGGCCTCTGCCGGGGATCGTGGAAGGGCTCTTTCAGCTCTGATCAAGGGAAGCAACTCCAGAGCCCAAAGCAGCTACTCTGACGACCTAGCGAGTCAGCCGTGCACACCAAGTGAAAGGCTCCTCGCCCACGAAAATGTCAGGGAGCCAGAGTGATCAAGGGACTGGGAAGGAGTGCCGTGGAATACTTGGAGTAAAACTTCGAGTCAAGTTCTGGTGAAGCTTCCTTAGCCTGTTTCCCCAGGAAGAGCTCCAATTAGAACAGCCTCCAAGTTTTGTACTCTGAAGAGACTAGGACATTCTGACCACCCAGGAAGGAAAAACGGGTATGGAGGTTGTGGTCACTGGAGAAGCACTGTGAGTCCATCCTGTGAATAAGTGGACAAGGTATATTTTGAGCAATGAAGTTGAGGGCTCCTGTGTTTCAGGTCCTTCAGATTTTGGATCCATGAAATGGCTCAGAAATCTGCTGTCCCAAGCGGCAGCTTGTGTGTGAAGGCACAGATCCCTGGCCTATGGGGTCTGGCCATTCAAAGGCAGGTGTCTGCCTGGATGAGATATGCTTTTCTCTGCCGTAGGGGAGACTCAGAGGCCACGCCACAGCAGGACCTCTCTGCACTTAGAGTAACCACAACCCCAGCTCTGAACAGTGAGGTCTCATTCAAGCTCCTAGAGCCCTCTCTGTCCTCCCGCAATATACACTCAGAAGAAGGCGGCTGGCGATGACATAGGGGGAAGAGGAAGAAGAAAAGCAGGAGGCTGTCGGGTGTGAT
Organism: Equus quagga; assembly: GCF_021613505.1. Classification (NCBI taxonomy): domain Eukaryota; kingdom Metazoa; phylum Chordata; class Mammalia; order Perissodactyla; family Equidae; genus Equus; species Equus quagga. The sequence continues at coordinate 28,898,135 of NC_060270.1, read as the reverse complement.
CATTTGCTCCACAAACCAGTGAATGGAAACAACTTGGGCTCCAAGTAGGCCTTCACACCAGCCACTCCACCACCCCACACAGCCACACGGCCCACGCGGAAGACACAGCCCTCCTGCAGAACCCACGATACCAGGATAGCATGTCTTACGTGGCATAAATCTTGCAGTTTTATCTTCCCAATTATCAATAGATGATAAGTCCCTAGTATTACATTTCACCCTTTCCCTCAGACCTCCTGACACAACATTTGGCTCTACATTGATTCTGACTGATGGGTTCCACAGGATGGTCACAGACATGATGTGATATGTGGAATGCAGTCCTTATTTTCTTCAAAGTTAAAAGAAAGAAAGAAAGAAATGGAAAAGTATTAAACAGGAAAATAAATCCAGAGAGGGCAGTATCCAAATAACTAAAAAGTAAACAAATGTATAAAGACATAGAAAAAAAGAATTGTGATTTCATTCATTTAAATTTTTATTTTGAATAGCTTCAATCAAAAAAGATTTCATAACGTTATTTACAGCGCTGAATGTACAATTATGACATATGCCTTTTTGACATCAGGGTACCATTCTTGAGCAGCAATACAATTTTAAAAATATAAAGATGCAGTATCATTTCTGATATAAAGTTACTTTAAAAAAAATCCAAAGTCTTAGGGAATTCACAAATCATAACAGGAAGTAACTATTAATTTAATGTGCACATAATTACCAAACTTTAATACATTAAAAATATGTGTAAATGCCCACAGACTATACAAAAATTAACATCCCACATTTTGTTAAAAGTCCCCAACCACCTCCCACCATAAATATACAAAAACCTATTTTCAGATATGCATGCATGAAATCTTAGAATGTTTTCTAAAGCTTGAATTTTGCTCTTCTCTGGATATTGTATCTATAGCCGTTTTTGGAACAGAATATATAAACACTGATATATTATTTACCATGCCTTGAAACTGCGCAGTATTTTCATAAACATGGGAAACAAAATAAATAGAGTAAAAACTGCGACAGTTTTGCTTTTAAAGCAAGTGCAATTTGGAAAGCTTTCGAATGTAAGGATTATAAAACTAATACAAAAAGTATTTATTTTGTTGTTGGCTTAGCCACTTTTATTCAAGCATTATTTGCAGCATTGCTTTACAGCAGTTGGTGCTAGAAGATACAAAACATATAGTTACCACTATTTATATATTTAAGGGAGAAAAAAAACTTTAAACAACCCTGAGGGAGACACACATTAAAAATCCTGTTATTCATTTAAAAAGTTAAAAAGTTACGTATCATTATTTAACAATTACTTTCCTGGACACTTCTGTCCTTTAAGTATGTGCATAAATAAAATTTAAATCGGCAATATTTATTCATCTTAATACATCAAAATAATATATGTACACATTTTAAAATTTAGGTCTGTATACACTCAAATAATTTAATGTGAAATTCAGAACCAAAATTACTACGTAATGGTGACCTACAGAGAGAAGATTCAGTCTACCTATGGCACTGAGTAGGACCCACACTTGGATTCACAGATATTCTTCAAATAACATTCTGGAAGCCATCAGTTACATATGAGCAACCCACCTCATCTATGCTCAATTCTAACTTCCTAAATGCTTTTCCACCTACCTAAAAAACTCATTCCTTTGAAAACAATATGGACAGATGAGATATAAAACTCTTATAAAATCTGAATGTTAAAAAAGGGGGAGGGTGTCAAAAATATAGTTCTTGTGATTATGCTCTTAAAGATGTTAAATACAATCTGATAACTGGATTTTTAAGCTGCTACTTAGCAATTACTTTAATTATATGCTTCAGTATTTAAATCAAAGAATAAAATTTACAATTCTGGGAAATTACTGAAGAATAACACTTGTACATATTGAAAATCAATGTGAAAACTATAGAATGATCAAGAGAATAAGTAACTATAGAAAACAGTGCTAATTCACAGCTCAAGAGGTCTAAGATGCATAGCTTCATAGAATCATTCATGGAACAACTGTTCTTATCTAATGTTATCAATATTGTATCATACTTTCTGATGGAAAACTTCAATTATATTTTTGTAAGAATCATCAGTGGCAATAGCAATTAACAGTGATCCTGAGTATAACTTACATTTTTCTACAGTTACCAAACATCATTCAGGTCTCTGCAGCATCAGCAATGAGAACCATTTGGCTCTACCATTCTGGGTAACATTTGATAAGTTGGTAAAAATACAGCAGGAAAATAATGATCAGCTAGTGGAAAGCACAAGCATGCTACTGGTTAAGGAGGAACAGAGGATAATGTCACAGAGTTCTAACAGTTTAGTATCCATGTTACAGCAATATCAGTTTCCTTGTTTATCATAACTGTGGGCTTTGCCAAACTGCGGGATCTTACTAGAAAGGCATTTTTAAAGATATTTTAATTTTGTTTAGAATTTAAACACTAGGCAAAACAGAAAGGTGAAAAATATTTTCCACATTTCTTTTGGCTCAATGAATGTCTCTTCTTTAACTTTATTTCAATTTTTTTCTCCCAGAAATTTCCACAACCAAATACCCTCATTTGTAAACATTCAATTCAAAATTGGTACACTCTGACCTCTGGTGCCACCTAGTGGCATAAAACAAACTCTCATCAAGTTCACACTGCTTTGAAAAAAGAGCAGTCGGAAACCACTCGTTTTTAAAACCTCATTACGACAGAAGGGACGTACATCAAACCTTAAGAATTTTAGGAGGTAAAATTCTAACTCAAAAAATTAAAAAAAACAAAAACAACTCACTATTATCCTATGTCTTTAGGCAATTAAAGACATAGAAGAAAATAAAGATTTACAATAATATAAAACCTGAGAGAAAAAAACAGGTATGAAAAGATATTAGAAATATAAATCTACATCTCGCCAAAAGAAATAATCTTTCTTTCTAGTGAAAAAGGTTCTACAACATTTAACTGAAGCAAATTATACCACTGACACCAGACAGAGCACAAGATCCATTTAATAGCTCCAAGGGACATCTCAAGAAGATAGTGAAGCACCTTGCTGATTAGAAAAATAAAAACCCAGGCAGTTTGTACAGAAAATATAAAACCATGAATGGAAATTACCTGAGTTGTTCTATAAGCAACACCGTAAAACTCACTCCTAACTCTAGGCTGTCAAAAGGAACTGGTGTAAGTAGAGAGAATTCTGTAGGAGAAATGTTAGAATCCAATGAAAACAGACTTGCTACCTACTTTCACTGGAGGTTAATTAACACCCTTTTTATTTATCAAGGACAAATTTAGGGCCTGGATACAAACGAGGACTTTTTCTAAGAAGGGGGTTGGAAAATAAATTTAAAGGTGTAAACTAAGTCTCAAACCTAATGTCTAAAAACCTACCAAATACCAACCTTCTTCTGTGCCCTATATAAAGAGTATCACTAGGGTAACAATCAAGAAAATTCTGGAAATATATATAATATTTAGAATTACTTTAATTCAGAATTACTGGATGAAGATACAGGACTGTACAGACTGAATATTAATTTAACTGACAGGCCAAACTTTTGTTTTCTTTTCTTTTTAAGAAAAAAAAAGCTCTCAAATCAGCTACTGTATCAGAGGGGTCATAAATTGAAATGGTGCCATTCTGACACACAGGATCAGAAAGTCCTAAAATTACATCCTCCTCAATACTGCTACTAGCACACCACTGAGACTGAGCAACTGCTATGTTATGGTGATCTGACACGATCCATTCCCCTTAGCTAAAGCTTTAGCTTCTGTTGTTGTTTGAGGTTTTGGTGGCCATTCCGGATCAACCAGGAGCTCCTGAGCCAGGTACATGTACTTGGCCTTTGGCATCTTCTCTCTACAGTTCAGGGCCCAGGACAAGCAGCATTTTGCCCACCAATCCACGGACTCCTAAGAAAATAAGGAAAAAGAACACCACCCTAGTAGATGAAGGTCTGCTCATTTTTAACAAGTTTGTTAAAGCATAGTACTGTCACAGCACAGAACATAAGAAGAAATGACTTCTGAGAACAAACAAATGAAAAAAAATTGATGTAAAAAAAAGTCAGCTTTCAATTATTTAGGAACACATTTTTTAAGGTTACATTTTTAAATTATCAATGTAATTAACTTCTTATTTAGTTTTATGTACTATCTGCCCTCTTGAATATAAATTCAATGGATAAATTTTTAAAATAACTTGCAGATCTGGATTCCATGATTCTATAACACAAAATATCTAATGTTAAGAATAACTTTAAACTATTCAGAAAGAGAAAATTCTTTTTATATTTAATATGGAAACCCTCATTCTCTATCCCAAACTATCTTTTGGTACTATTGCTCCTAGCAACTTAGCCACCTGATCATTTTTAGAAGAAAGTAGTATAAATATATCATTGTTACTGTTAATATCACCTTTCAAAACATGAAGCATGATGTAAATGCTGTTAGGTCAAAATTAGATCTTAGCTCATGTTTAATGTCAATCACTTCTTTTAAAACCACAGTCTCATTAATATAAAAAAACAATTTTATTTTATAATGATGGTTTCCCTTGGTGCTCCACAATTGGAAAGATGTGCGTAGAAAGGTATAATATAAGCAAGTACTATTTCTTAGTATTACTTCACTAGAAAATGCTCTGCTGTCACTGAAACCCTTCTGGTGAATCCTGATGTTTTTCATGAATGTGATTTAGATAAGTGATTCTTGGAGAAAGCAGAGTCCCTGGTTATTGTACAGAAATGTAAATTCAACAGAGGCCCTCAGAATTCATCTTGATTGAAATGGGAAGTAAATGACATAAAATTAAATGACTATTCCAAAACCTGTAGTTATAGTCACCTCAAAAAAGAGTCAATTTTTAATTATTTTGGCTGTCTCTTCTCCAAAGCAGAATTTAAATCCCAGGTTGTTTGTTTTGCCATCAACCTGTAAGCCAGGCTACAGCTAGGTCTAATCTCAGTGGAAGTCATCTCACAAAATGGAAGCATAACATAACCATGACAGGCCTTCTGATGTTAACACCCAAAATATTCTCATCATCAACAAAGGCAAATTTTTTATAACATATATATTTTGAAACATATGTTTCTAAATTGGCCAACAGAGAACAGCAAAAATACTTTAAAATGAAAACTCTTTGAAATGTTTTCCTGCTTTGCCTGGGTAGGTCTTCTCATCTTATCGAGACAACCCCCAGGGGCCTACCAGTCCTTCCTTCCACAGCACTGCGGGGTGGGCAGGTGGCTGCACTGAGGGCACAGTAAACAATAACTAAGTGCTTTTAAGGGTCTTCTAATTTACTCTGTCAACAAAACACAGTAAGCTGCACTGCTACCAAGCATTTACAGGCAAAAACGGTGGTCACAAGCTCTATGAGATTGGGGGGAGGGGGGCAGAGAGAATACAGATTGAAGGTTATTTATCTAGTCAACTCTTTACTGTCATAGGTAAAAAGAGTTATTACCACCACCTTAAAGAATTCCACAAGAAAATATTTAGCGCTAGGATACAGAAGAGAGTAGACATAGGATTCCTCACCCCTCCAAATAAACATTCCCTTCCAGTGGAAGCACATACACAACAAACCTGAATGTTTAATCTGAGATGATGGCTCACTGCTTAGATCTGTCTTTTTCCCAAGGTGTTTAAAATTCTTCAATCTAATTGTGGAAAAGATCAGTGTTCCTAAATCAATCTGAAAGCTGTCACTTTTTATTTTATGGCATGTGACACTGTTAAAGGATCAAAGGAAAAGGCTAATAATGGTGAACGCTGATTTTAACGAAAAAAACCAGAGACATAAAGGCCTTGTCTGTCCAGAGGAGCCGGCCGGGCTGAAGAACAATGCACAGCAGGCTGAGTTACGGAAAGTCACAGCCAAGTGTATTCAATTGTAAGACACACACACATAGCTAAATCCGCTGTTCCCTACCTGTGGAAAGTGAGGCAAGCAATAAAATTAAAACTAATTTCATTGCAAACAGAATCACAATTGAATAGTATTCTTTTTACATTAAAGGTGCATGTTTAAAAAGTAAATCCTCATGTTCCTATTAAAAGCAATATACACTTGTTATGATTTAGAAAAAAATAAGTCACATGGAACACTAGGGATCCCCCTTCCACTGTAATTAGACACATATTCTGTTCCTCTCACCTGCCCAAAATACCACACATAAAAAATACACTGTAGGCAAGCATAGTTTGTTAGTTTGCAAACGTAAACATACCCCTCACGTCCACAAACACAACAGAATTCAGTGGGAGTGAAAATGACAGGTGCTACAGGCATGCCGCAGTGAGAAATCAATCAAAGGAGCGATGACAGTGGCAAGAGGAGGGGGCAAGCACTGAGCAACAGGAAGGCGAAGAGGGGACGGGGGCTTAGAATGAGCACTTGGGTCTCCCCAAACATCCAGGCACAAGTCTCGGAAGCAGGAGAAAGAACACAAGGAGCCGGAGCAACTGGATCTTCTGGTTTGCTCCTGAAAGGAACGGTTAAACAACCAGTGTGTCCCTCAGAGAAGGGAGAGAGGCCACCACAGTCCAGCAGAGAAACCACAAAGAACTTTAAAAAGATCTACGGCTAAAATTCTCCTGCTTCTTAAGACCATTCCAAGCTGTTCATTCTAGAACCCCAATGCCAGTTTACTCTTAGCAGTGTCTTTTAGGAAATGTTTTCATGGGTAGCATGTAAAATATAAAGCCATGCTTGTAGGAAAGTATGTTATAATGGTACTGTGGTTTTCATAAAACTCTTCTTCCATACCAATCCTGAATATAAAACAAATAAAGACAATCAGAATTAGTATTCTATCTAAATGCTAAGTGGCATAAAGATTACAACTAACACTTGGATTTTTCCCCAAAAAGGAAAACGTAATTAGGCACAGATCCTTGGATGGCATCAAACTACAGGATGGTATGATTCTAGTTCCAATCTACTCGAAGCAACCTCGGTTTACCAGACACAGGAGAGGCACAAGTGCTTCTCACTAAGAGAACAGACGGCACAGATCTTAAACAGATGATGGGCCCTCCACCGAAAATGTTCATTCAGTTGCTTAAGGGTGGAGTTCAAGGCATTTTTGGTGAATACCCTTGCTTGAAAAAAAAAAAATCAGTGAAATATCAAGAATCTTTTTTTTGTCAGAGAAAAAGTATTAACATCTGGGGTTACTAAAGAACGTTATAGAAAAAAATATTTAACTACATAAAAGTTTTAACTTTGATTATTTGCAAATGGTTTACTTAATCTGTTTGATTCAATGGACATTTACTGAGGCCACCGAGCATCAATAAGAGAAATTATCACTATTGGAAATAAATTACTATTATGCAAAAATCCTTCCTGTTATCTAAATTAGGTTAGCTGCATGAATGTCCAATAGGCCAAGTAGAACTTGATGTCTAAATGTCTTCTATTAAATAAAATGACATTTAAAAGTCTACCTGGTCTTTAAAGAACAGATAGAGGCTTTCTGGTATAGGAATATTATGGTCTGGGTCCAGATAAACCTGAATTTGAAACTAGTTCTAACACTGTTTCCTCATCTGTGAAAACTGGGATGGAGACTAAAGACATTCCTATGTCTTAAAGGTTGTTGTAACACTTAGAGAATTTATACAAAATGCCTTACACAGTGTCTACCATAAAAAGTAGGTATTGATAACAGTAGGTATTATTTGTCTCCATTTTGTCATGTGATTGTTCTATTAGTCTGAATCTCTATGGTCCCATAAATAATATATGTGAGGCAGTGTGGCATAATGGAAAAAAACACTGTCCTTGAAATCAGAAACCCTGGTTTCAATTCCCAACTCTGCCATTCATTAGATGCATAACTTTGGCCAATCAACTGAACGCTGTTTCTTTATGTGTAAAATGAAATACCTTAAGATCAAGTGGATCCTGGAGGTGTTGTATGGTGCCTTGTAGATGACTAGATATTTGGGACACGGTTACGAGACATTGCCAGATGGCGTTCTTGACTCCTCAATTCAGCTGCCTAAGACCTGGAGGACTTGGAGCCTAGTCCAGGGTCTCTAGGTTTGAAACTTTCAACCCAACTCAACGGTCCCTGGGTCTATATGGTAAGGAAGGAAAAGACGAAACAGGGCTTTTTCCCCCCCAACATTAACACAGAAGGTTGGGAGTTGCAGCCTGAGAAGCCCTCATAGGGTTCTTGGCAGGAAAGAGCACCAAACGAGCAGATGAGGAACAGGAGTTTGTGGTGAGGGACAGAATTATGGAAGCCACATAAGTCCTAGCTGCAGCACGTCACTCTCATCTTTGCTTTCTTTTTCACCTTATGGTGGGGGGTTTCAGTCTCGGCACTACTGACATCTCGGACAAGACATTCTTTGTTGTGAGGGGCTGTCCTGTGTACTACTGTAGGATGTTTATTTAGCAGCATCCTTGGCTTCTACCCATTACATGCCAGTAGCAACACCATCCCCCATCACCTGTGACAACCAAAAATGTCTCCAGATACGGGCAAATGTCTCCTGGGGGGAAGACTGCCCCTGATTGAGAGTGATTACCCTCACTAGCTTAGGGTAATATGACTGATTGGTTCTTGAAGGGTCACAAACATCAACAGTGAAACCACATTACACAGAGAAGTGTCAGAAGATGAAAGTATACCATTCCGTGCAAAGAGGTTATAAGAACTCTCTTTTCTAAAGCCAGTAATTTTTAAAATGTTTTCTTAATCATGACCATAGAAATTGAAGACTAAAATTCTTGAAGACTAAAACATCTTGACTAAAATGACTTGCAGACCGGGTAAACACACAGGGCACGCTGCAGCCACCAGCTCCAGACCTCTCTACCTTCACTCTCTCCCCAGAACACCTGAGAGGGCGGACTTCACTTTCAAGACACAAACTCTTAAAAGTAAGGGCAGATACTTGTTAACAAATATTTAGAAAACAGAGACTGAGCAAATGACAGAATTTTCTGCCGTTTAATTTTGGTTGAAAAGTGAGGAGGGATTTCCAATTCAAATATTTTAAAGGGGCTCTGATACACATTTTCAACTAAATTTTGGTATAACTCCTCTTCAGAACCTGCATTCTCTGTTTAGATAGTCATTTTCCTGTTTAACAGTCAGAGATCTTTTTGGAGAAGATGAAAACTTAATGTAAATGTTCTCCTTGGCTTGGGGGCCTTGCTAATACAAATATTTAATATGAGGACTGATGATATGAGTCAAAGTTAACCCTCTGAAGTAAGTAGGGCGGTAACCAAAAGGGAAAAAATATAGACACAGGGGCCTGAAGGACTTACACAGCTCTGGTCACACCCAGTACCAGGGACACTGGGCATTACACTGCTTTGAGGAAAAGAAAATGAAGCTGATTCCAGACTCACTCATCATTACAAAACTATCACAATTCATCACAAAGCATTAGAAAAGGAAATGGCACTTTACAGGATGATTTCTTTTAAAGCAACCCTGTGATATTATACAGGCATCAAGCCTGCTGAATTACCAAAATAAAGGTCAGGAAGTTGCTTCTTAGTTAAAAGAAGGCTAAAAATAAGTGAGGGACCCAACTTTAAATGCCAGGGAATCCTCTTGAACTCTGCAAGCTTCCTTGTGGCTCAGGATGAGTGAAAGATTCAGAACTCACATTGTAAAGCATACCACCCATCCACAAACAGCAATGGATCAGATAATGAGAACTGACACCATATGCTGTCAAGTTCTCTATACCCATAAAGCTGGCTCAGAGCTGTTATCAAATGGCATCAGTTTAAAAAATAAGATTAACCTATATTTTCTATCAAGAACTATCCTTCAACATCCTAACACCAGGAAATAAGTTTTATTCATCTGCTTGTCTTTTTATTTTACCACAGAGCTCACATATCTTTTAAATAGATTACTTAAAATTGATCCAAAACGTCAGAAGTCTTAAGGTATGGTTTGTATAAAAATATGCACTATCTCTGAAAAGTTTCCTGAATGATGAAGAGGGCTATGTTAGGGAAAGCTAAAAAGCCACCCAAAATTAAGGCACAGAAACTGAAAATAAATCAGAAATAATTCCTCAAAATTCTGACCTTTGGACACTGATCCATGAAGAAACAATTCCCATCTCATAAGTACGTTTACATGAATCTCATTTAGCTTTTAAAGGGATTCATGAAAACCGAAAATATAAAATTTAAACCAGACAGAAATGGAAAAATTAACTCTCACCAATACACACAGAAGATAAGGATTGGAATGGAAATGAGATTTATGAAATTTATGAAGTCCTGAAAAGCCTGTTACAAATGTTTGCCATGAATTTTCTAGGGCTCCTTATAAGAAATAAAATGCCAGGCAGAGGGGAAAAGGTTGAAGCAACACACAACAGAACATCACCCTAGAGAAGGCAGAGCACACAACTAAAAGAGCCTAGATATCGTGAAGAATTCAGAGCAAGTGCTGGTTCCCAACCTGTGGTGGCTGTGTGCTGGTGAAGCGATATTCTCCTTGTTTGTCTCGATTGAACACAACTTTCCAAAGGACCATGTCAAGGAAGAAGTTCTGAGAGATATGCCAGTGAGTTAAGAATTAAAAATGACTAAGTCATTCTTTATTAGCGTGCACATTTAAAAAGGCTCACACAATGCTGCTTCATTAGCAAAAAACATGATTTGGTTTTCACATCGAGAATCTTAGTTAATATTGCAAAAGGATAAAGAAAAACAACAGGACTTTTGTAACAAATATAAATCATAAAATTTTAGATAAAATGAGACTTCTAAATTTTCCACAAAATATGGCTTTTACGTGAATCCTTGGGTCTTTCCCATATTAAAATAATGCTTATAATCTGAAGTCTTTTTCTTAACAATGAGTTATTTCCATTAAATTAATATATGTCAATTCTACATCTATGTAAGCTACAACTATAAATCAATATGATTTCATCAGAGTCCCACACAAATAATTCTTTTGACAGTGAGCAAGAATAATAAAGAGGAATTATAAAAGGATTCCCTAAAAATTCCATGTTTTAAAAACATTTTATCTTAAATAACATTTGAGTGAAAAGACTGACTAACTTATATTATAGAAAAAGAAAAACTTTTAAAATACAGTATCTTGGATGTGCTTTCTAGTGTCCACAAAATAGCAAAAATACATTGCACGGGGCAACTTAAAAAGATCAGTACCATAATGTCCATGCTGCCCACTCTATGGCCCAAATTTAAATGCCAAGTCATCTTTTAAAAAGATAACAAATCAAGCTTAATTTCTAAGTCTACAACTATGATCACTAAAGTATACACATTTTCCCACAAATTACCTAACTTTAATTCAAAAGCCTACCCTACGAAACCCTTAACTTAAAAATAACAACTGTTTATCTCCTTCTTCCAATTCATATATTGCTACTGTAGGATTGAATTACAACAGTTCTGAGAACAGACAAAATTTTATTAATAGGCAGCAAATGAGAACTTACTAGCTCCTTCAGAGAAGCCGACCTAAAGACAATCCTACTCGGAGAATAACTATGTAATATACAACGGGCCAAAGAGCACTTAGGACTTCTAGAGGAAACTTAAAAGTGAACACCAACGAGGAAGTTCCAGTAATCAATGCTGAGATGAGTTCATAATGGTCATTGTTTTATACTTTCGATAAGCTCTCTTATTATTACTATTTACTATATTTCACAGAGAAAGCCCCCCCCTTCCTTAAACAGGAGATTTTACTGTACATCACAGGACCGGTGTGGAACCTGCCCACTCTGATTTCACGGCCACTGGTTTACCAGTTTATGTGTCACCTGAAAACCAATCTTCTCTCCTTTCTATCAATCATTACTTTTTGCTACTTCACTGCTTATTTTCTCCTCTCTATATGAGTGCGGCTAAGTCATAAGATTAATATGACTACTATCAGCTCATCACAAAAGTCAGAAGAAAAGGCTAAATGAATTTAACTAAAATGAAACAAACTCTTTGGGGGCTTCCATAATTTACCTGTCCTCTTCCCCCATAACCATGAAATCACCAAGAATCCTAAAGCAGCAAGGAAGGAAGCCATTTGATTATCTGATGTGCTTACCTCCACAATGATAGATACAAGGGCATTGACAAGAACAATGATGAGAAGAGTTACACGCCACTGATACGGTATACACACTATCTGTAAGACAAAAATTTTTAACGTAAAATTGTAGTATGAAGTTGATACTATAGCATTGTATCATAATTTCCAAATTTACTGAATCCCTATCAGGTACCAAGCACTTTCGCATACATTATCTACTCAACCCTAAACAATGCCACAATATAGACATTATATCTACTTTTCAGATGATAAAACTCAAAGTATAAGTAACTCAGGGTTAAAAAAATACGTTAAGGTGGCTGAGCCTTGAGTCAAATCCTACTCACTCAGATGCAGAAGCCCACACTCTACCAGATCATGAATTTCCACTAAGTCCCTATTTTTAAAACAAAACCCTGTCTTTAAACAATGAGGCAGATACCAATCTAATAATGAAGTATTGTCTAAAACTACAGTTATAAAGACAAATTCACAAAAGAACTGTACAGATCAATTTAAGAAATACAATCTAAGTTTTCACTTTAAAATCTATGATTGACTTCCAAGGCCTAAAAAATAAAAGATTAAAAAAAATCCCATTCATGCATTCAAGCTTTTAGTTAGCAAATATTTGCCTACGAGACCGTGCTAGGTGCTGAGGACTGACACGATCTAATGTTTTAGAAAAACGCCTACAACTCCAGCAAGAAGGATCTGAAGGGTGGAGACTGCTATGGTGATCCATGCGGAGACAATGGCAGTCTGAACTCAAGTGGTGGGCGGCAGAAGAAAAACATGCATTCGGTCTGTGTCCCTGGATCCTGACACAGAGCTCTTAAAACCCCTGTAATTTCCTGAGTGATGGGGGTGATAGGAGTGTCTTACACAGAGCTTCTAAATCCTCTGGAATTTCCTGGGTATCAGGAGTGGACTTTGCTCTGATGAGGCTACTTGTGGTGGGCCCCTGGACAGCTGCATGGTGGGGGCTGGTCACCAAAACGACTAAGCCATGACTAGAAGTGTGGAACTTTCAGCCCATTCCTCCACCCTCCAGAGAGGGCAGAGGGCCAGAGACTGAACAAACAACGGATCATGCCTATGTGATGAGTCCTCCATTAAAAAACCCCTAACCTACAGGGTTTGGAGAACTTCTAGGTTGATCCATGTGCTGGGAGGGTGATGCATCCCAACTCCACAGGGAGAGAAGCGCCTGCACTCGGAACCCTTTCAGACCTCGGCCTGGGTACCTCTTCATCTGGCTAGTCACCTGTACTTTTACTATATTCTTCATAATAAACCTGTAAATATAAGCAAATGTTTCCCTGAGTTCTTTGAGCCATTAAAGCAAATCATCAAACCTGAGAAGGGGATGTGGGAACCCTGATTTATAGCTGGTTCATCAGAAGTACAGGTGACAACCTGGGACTTAGAACTGGTGTCTGAAGTGCAGGCATAGTCTTATGGGACTGAGCTCTGAACCTGTAGGGTCTGCACTAAGTCCATGTAGTTAGTGTCAGAACTGAATTCTAAGCTACCGAGTTGGTGTCAAGAGAGTTGGAGAATTGGCTGGTGTGGGAGAAACCCCTACACATTTGGTGTCAGAAGTGTTGTGAGTAGAGGTAACAACAGCTTCCTTTCAGGTGGCAAATGGGAATGGAGTAAAAAGAGAAACAGAGATTCAGAAGGAAACTTGAGAATCTAGCAAAAGACTGGCTATGCAAAGGAAGGAAAAGACAAAGACACACATGCACACTTCTGACTTGGATAAATAGCGGTACCAAGAAAGAGACGAAGCAGGATTTAGAGAACATAATGAGCTTAGTTTTAACAACTGGTGAGCGAGGGAACTGATGAGTGAACCATGTAGATAACAGTCAGTGTGTCAGTGGATACTCTTGTCTAAAGCTCAGCTGGGAGAGCTAGGCTAAGGATGTAAAGGTGGGAGTCTTCAACACACAGATGGCAACCACAGGTGAAGCCATAACTATAGATAAGATCACCCAAACGTATAGAATAATACGAGGGATCGTTACAGAAATGTGAGGAACAGTAACATTTAAGGAACACTCAGAAGGTTTGGAACTACAATGGAGAATGAGAATGAGGAGTCACAGAAGGAGGAAAAAATCAGAGGAGAGTAAAGCATCACAAAATTCCAGGGGGAATGTCTCAAGAATGATGGCATGGTTGACTTGTCAAAGACTGCTGAGGAGTCAAGAAAGATTGACGAAAAGAAAAAAATGAAGGGGACAAGTCCAGTGGACTTAAAATTATTATTAATTGTCTTGGCAAGGGCAGTTTCAGTAGACGGCAGGGACAGAAGCCAGACTAGCGATGGGTATATGGGAGATGAGTTGAATGTGGCACTCTTTCAAGAAATAATTTAGCTGTGAAGCAGCAGACATGTGCGGCAGGAGAGAAATATAAACATTTTGTTTTGTTTTCTTCTTTTGCTTAAAGTGCTTATCCAAATCCCTCAACAAGGCACGTGAGGAAACAGATGCACTCACACACTGCTGGTGAGACCATACACTGTCAACGTCTCCAAAGTCCAATAACACAGCATTTATAAAAATTAAAATCCTAGATACTCTGACCAAGCAATTCTACTTCTGCACATTTAACCTCTATATATACATTTATCCTTAATGAAGTGTGCAAGGATTTGCAATACGGCATTGTTTATAATAGCAAAACACTGGAAACAACCTAAATATCCAAGGCGGGTAATCAAATTATGGGAAAGTCCACAACATGGGATACTCATTCCATAAAGCTCATATAACTTTGATGCACAAACCTGTCAATAACATACAAGAAAGGAAAATTAAGTCTCATCTCACTCATGCAATCAGAAGCAAAAATCCTAAACAAAAATCATAGGAAACCAAATTCAGAAGTTGTAAACAACAATGCATCATGACCAAACTGGGTTTATTCTAGGAATGCAGTGATAGTTCAGTGCTGGAATTATCAGTCAACTGTAAATCACCATTCTCCAGGAAGAAAAACTTGTGTGATCATTTCAATTGGTAAAGAAAAAGCATTAGATAAAAGTAAACATCTATTTATGTTAACAACATTATAGAAGGAAGCTTCCTCAATCTGATAAAAGAGTATATAGCAGAACCCTACAGCCCACAACATATTCAGTGGTGAAATATTAGGAGTACTCGCTTTAGACTCGGGAACAAGACAAACATCACTGTCATTAATATGGTTAACAGACATGAAAAATATACAGAAGGCATAAGGACTGAAATGTCAGAAACAAAATATTTGTTATTTATAAATGATGACTGTCTAAAACAGAAAATCCTAGAAAATCTAAAAACTTAAGAATAAAGTTTGACAAGAATGCTGGATACTAGATGAATATCCAAAATAATCACACTGTTTACACTAACATTCAAGAGTCAAAAAGTCTAATTTTAAAGCTACTTATCAGAGGAACAAAAACTATAATACTCCAGGAATAAATCTAACAAAAACTTGTATAAAAACCTTCAGAGAGAAAACTGTCAGACTTTACTAAAAGGCACTCAGGAAGATCTAAAGAAAGATAGAGATGTTGTTCATGGAAAGCGAGACTAAATCAGTTCTCCTGAATTTATTTATAAATCTAGTGTAACTCTAATAAAAATTCCAAGAGAGCTTTTCCTGATACGTGACAAGTTAAACTTAAAATCTATATGGAAGAGGAAAAGCTCGTGAATAATCAAAAAGATCATGATGGGGGCCAGCCTGGTGGCATAGTGGCTAACTTTGCATGCTCTGCTTTGGCAGCCTGGGGTTTGCAGGTTCGGATCCCAGGCACGGACCTACACTCTGCTCATCAAGCCACGCTATGGCAGCATCCCACATACAAAGTGGAAGAAGAGTGGCATAGATATTAGCTTGGTGACAATCTTCCTCAAGCAAAAAGAGGAAGATTGGCAACAGACGTTAGCTCAGGGCCAATCTTCTTCACCAAAAAAAAAAAAAAAAAAGACTGTGATGAACAATGTGAGATGGGGACAGGGGTCCTGCCCAACAGTACATTGAAACTTCTTATAAAGTCATAGTAATTTGGACAATGTGATACTGGCACAGAGAAAGAAAGAGAACTAAAGAAGAAAATACAGAATCTCTCTTTGGCTGATAGTTATATATATGGAAAACTGATAGAGGACAGAAGCATCACTGAAGGATCAGTGGGAAAAGATGAGACTATTCAATAAATAATGCTGAGACAAATGGGTATTCAAGAAATAAAATAAAGAAATTTGATCCCCATCTCAAAGGCTATCCATAAAATTAATCCCAAATGGATTAAAGACTAGCTATGAGAATGGAATATCTTTAAACCATGAGATAGACAAGTCTGCCAAACCAAGATATAAAAAGCACAGAACATAAAACAATTGTTAAGCTTGACTACTGTAAAATTATAAATTGTTTTTAAAAAACATATTATAAATAAAGCAAAAGGATAAGCCACAAACTGGAAGAAGATATATGTCACATATATAGCCAAAATATTAGGAACTGCTAAAAATAAGTAAGAAAAAGACAACATCCTAACAGGAAAAAATAGGCAGAAGGCATGAATAGGCAATCCACAGGGGAAATAAAAGTGGCCAATAAACACATGAAAATGCTCAATCCCAGGGCCGGCCCCGTGGCCGAGTGGTTCAGTTCACACGCTCTGCTTCAGCAGCCCAGGGATTCACCAGTTCGCATCCTGGGCACGGACATGGCACCACTCATCAGGCCATGTTGAGGCAACATCCCACATAGCACAACCAGAAGGACCTACAACTAGAATATACAACTATATACTGGGGGGCTTTGGGGAAGATAAACAAAAGAATTGGCAACATATGTTAGCTCAGGTGCCCCTCTTTAAAAAAAAAAAGAAAATGCTCTATGCCATTAGCAATGTAAAATTAACATAATTAGCATATTAAAGCCATCATAATATAACATTTTACATCCGTTAGACACTCCACATCCATGCCATTGTTGGCAATGAGGTGGAACAACAGATCTCATATGCTGATAGAAGTGTAAATTGGTACAAGCACTGTGGAAAACAAATGGGCACGTCTTAGAAAGCTGAAGAGGACATGCTCAGAATTACACTAGAACACACCAGAGGAACCCTTTACCCCTGGTGATGTACCAAGTAACGGAAGGAGTATTCTACCCCGGATAGTGTTTACAATTCCAAGCACATGGTGATATTTAACAGCAGATGCACTTGTAGTGGGCTTTATTGCTGTTTTTAAATTCTCTACAGCAAGGCACCGCCCCTTCATTGCTTATACCTGGGATGTACCATACAACCCCCATCCCTACTCTTTGGTATGTCATTACTCACTCCCATACACTAAGAGACATGGACAAGAATGTTCACAGCAGCACTGTTAATACAAGAAACGACTATAACCAACCCAACTATTTACCAACGGAGAACGGAGAGATGAGTTATAGTATATTCCTATAGTGGAGTACTATATAGCAGTGAAACATGGATGTCAACACGGATGATGTTGGGGAAAAGCAAGTCACAGAAAAATGGATAGCATGATAGTATCAAGTTCAAAAGCAAGCAAAATTATCTTTTATGACTTCACACATATATGGTAAGCGTATGACGCAAAGCAAGGCAATTCGGTAAAAAATTAGAATAGTGGTTCCCTTGGGGTGCTTGGAGAAAAGTACACAACAGCTCCTTGCTAGTGTTGCTAATGCTACCTTTTTTAGGTTGGATGATAGACTCATGGGTGTTATTTTACCTCTTTTATGCTTAACAACTTAAATGTTTGTGCATATTCTTTTACATAAAACAAGTATTTCATAATTCATAGAGTTTTTAATGAAAAGAAGAATTAAGAATTCAATGGACAGTGAAGAAGATGCAGCAGGTGCAGATGACTCAAGGAGTAGGTCAATAAAGGACAGATCAGATAATGGGATCCAAGTTTCTTATTTTTAAAGACGAAGGGGCATTTAATTTGTTTGCAGACAAAAGGAAATAGAACTAGAAGCAAAGACTGAAGAAACAGGAAAGAAAAGTAAAATAACAGGCAGAGTCAATAAAAGCTTCTGTTTTTATTACGTTCTTTATGATTTTTAGGGTACCTGTGGGTTAATATAAATGCATCTTAGAAACTCTGGAAAGAAGAGAGGCTGGAAAAAAGACACATAGGCAGTTTAGTCTCCTTCCCCTTTCACAAGAGCAGAGGAAGGGGCTTGGTCTTCAGCCCCAGCAAACGTGCAGAAGTCTGACTGGCTGTGTAAATTTCATGCAACACTAATGTGTCATTTTTCTATTACTGTCTTACTACTGCTACCCCAGACACTGTCATTCCTCAGACAACCAGTAACAACTGATTTGCTGGAGCCTTACCTGAAGAACCTCGTCAATAAAGGCAACTGGATGCAACATGATGAATAATATGAAAACATACAAAATAATCATAGACACAACAAAAAAATCTGAAAAAGAAAGGAAAACAATTAAATTAGGAAGTTCCTTTAAATAAAAAGGCATACAATAACAACTGGTATACTGTCAATCCTAAATTTGCTTTTGAATCTTCTATTTAGGTTAATGAAGTATACAAAGTACGTGCCTAGGGTGTGATATCATTCAGCGCAAAGGATTCATTTACGTGATGTGAAAATAATCAGCATTTATAAAAATAAGAGACAGACCTTTATGGAGATTTATTTGTATTTGTCCCAGATAGACGGCTACTTTATAAGATAATCAAGCCAATATATAATTCACAAATAGGAGACTAGACTATATACGGCAAAATGAGATTAACATTTAAAATATGTATGCAATGACAATTATTGTTGATTATAAAAATGCTGAACAACATTCTCAGTATTAGGTATGTTATAATCCTAAATAAAGGCATTCTAAATTGAATATAAGTGTATTTCTGTTAAGTGAATCCTACTTTTTCATTGACTTGCTCTGTGAAAATATTTCCACAGAAAACTTAGCTAAGAAGCCCAGAAACTGAGTTGATTTACTACTTTAAATGTGGGCTAACCCTGCGGCTTGAAGTGGTAGCTAGAAATGGTAAATTCCACAGTACTTTGTTAACACTTTCCTAATTCAATAATAAAACTCCTTGCTCATGGCCATTTTGTGACTGTGTGCATACACGCATAAACTTGCACACGTACAAGCATGCTCCACACAACGAACCACAAGAGAGGCTCAGAAATCTCCCAATTACACTGATAGCGCCTACCTTGTTCCCCTTTTTTCTTTGGTCTGGATATTTATGTACAAGCTCCTATTTGAGGTCAGCTACAAATCAAACTTTACTGACACCACATATGACCAAAACTCTATCATGACGCTTTCAGATTGGGAAAGGGAGTTAGTATTCTATTTTATGGACTGTAAATGATGGATGGGTCTGAATACTATTTTTAAATGTGGGAGTCATTTGTAAATATAAACTTTGTTAATACGTCAGTTTGAAACTACAGGCCAGTATTTATTGTTCTATAGAAACAAATATTATGTTTTTTATATATGTATTGTTTTATATATATATTAATACATACATTTATTGTTCTAGTAGCATTGAATTGAAAGTTACACTAACATTCAAGCCAAAAGTGAGAAAACTTGTTTACTATGAGCCACTGACCAACATGATCAAAATTTTGGGGCCTATGTTAGATAAAACAGCAATTTTTTCTAGATTTTTCTTTTTAAAACATCCTACTAAATTGCAAACAGGAAACATAACATTCTATTCAACAAATGCAGCAACTAGGTAATACATAAGTTATATATTCAAATAGTTATTATGGTCAGTTAAAAAAAAGGTGGAAAATGCTAGTTAGAAGTTCATAAACAAAAAAAGACCAAAAAATCAGAAAAAGGACAAAAAGAAATGGTCAGAATACAAATACCAAAGACAGACATGGAGACAGAAAAAGTTTTGTTTCAATAAAGTAATAGTCCATAATGAATGGAGAAATGAATTTGCCTTTTCAAATCCTATTGCATTTTTACAATTATAAGCAAAAATAGATTTGCAATCTAGTTTCTGACACACTGCCAGGAAAAAAACATTTACTTGGGCTCAGAAACTTCTTACATCTACCTCAACAGTGCTTCTCAAATTTTCATGTCTTTCTCCTAGAGCCACCCCCTTTAAGGATCACACCTCTAAAACTCTGCCAAGATTTCCCTGTGAAGGAGAAAATAAACAATTGAATCTTTCCTTTGTTTAGCCAGGGGAGAAAAAGTGGCAATACTCAAAAGAATTTGACAGGGGAGGTGGAGGGCCGGCAGATTTATATAACCACCAAAGTGAAAAGATAATAAGGATTTCAACCAAGAATAGAAAAATCCGTTATTCATCCTAGAGAGGTGTGAGTTTCTAGTAGACGATGCTCTCAGCTCCTGGGCTCTCCCGGCATTGTCAGCAACTCCTCAGTAACCCTACTCAAGTGCAGCTAACACCCTTCAGCCTCAGCTATAGAAACAAATGCTGTGTTGGTGGTGCTTGGGGGCTAGGGGAGAACGTTCCTTCACTTAAAGATTTAGATTCTGTTTTAGATTCTGTCACAAAGCTTTGTGAATATGAACAAGTCATTCAGGGTCAAATTATTTTAACTATAAATTAGGGATATGCAGATCATGCAGAAAAGAGTAGATTTAAGCACTTAACATGCAAAGCAATATGTAAACTGAAGTTATTATTAAACATGTCTCAGCTTATGGCATCACAGATTTGTTGTTAATGATCTCAGATCCTTTTGACAGAACATGGCATCAAAATAAGGCACCATAGAGGATTTCGTTCATATTCCCCTTAGTTAAGCGACTCAAAAATAAAACCTACCATAAAGTAAATAAACCCACAGTACTCGTCTATGGCTCTGATATATTCCTCTCTCATTCCTTCCTTAAAATTACTAACTGGGATTTTCCAACATGTAACTACAAATTCCAAGTGTTTTTATTCCTAGCCCCCTTCCTCACTCAGTTACTTGTCTTTAAAAGGCCACCGTATCCTGCAGGGCCTTTAGGTATCTGCTCCAACCAATTCAGCCATGGCAGATGAACAGGGAAGAAACGCAAAGGCCCGAAATGGAGGCATGCTGGCAGTTCAGTAATCATGCCTTCAGAGACTCAGAGCACTTGGATTTCACAAGCAGTAAATTGTAGGGATCAAGTAAGAAATTGTAGCAAAAACTGAAGCCAAATGCCAGAAATCACATCTAGTTAAATGAGAGTGTAAGAATTAAGTCCATATCATCATGGCCCTTGAAACGACAGCATAGTCAAACAACAAAATATAACTGGGCTAAGCTAAAGTTGAAAATGGATAACCACTGACTGAAATTAGATTTTATTTAGAATCAAACTGAACCAGAAGAAAGCAAAAACCTCTGAAGACAATGCCTAAAATGCCTAACATTGAAATTACTTTTTAAAAATAATAATCTCAAGATAGATCTAATACATTACACTGTTTAGATATAGAGAACAGCAACTAGCAGGTCCTAACAAACAACAGTTAACTGTCTGTTCTGTAGGAGAAAACAAGAAGCTAATGTCAGCTCCACTGAAGCCTTAACCTTCCCCCATTCATTTCCATCTAGATTTACACTCGACACTGTATATTACTCCATACAGTTATACTTTATTTCTGTCTTTTCTTATTTTCTATTTTCCTTTCTTTACTTATCAGTAACAACTATATTCCAAGATTAGGGGACTCCAAAGACAGACAAAAAAACAAGCTGTGAAAACTAGCAAGATATGTATATGTTGACTTTATTATTTCTATCGTATTTTTCAGGAGACCTTTTATGACAGTATGCACTTCTGTTTATCCACTAACAGACATGCACAAGCTGCTTATAGTGAAGACAAAGGTTTTGTGGCTATATTTTTGCTAAAATATAATTTCTAAAACACGTTTTAAAAAAAATAGTCCAGTGATCAACAATAGAGTTTATTATTCAAGCCAATTTCAAAGTAAATGGAAATATAAAATAACCTGAATTTTTTTGAAGTTTTCCAAATAATAAAAAAGATGTATTTAAAAAACAGGCAACCAGGGCCAGCCCCGTGGCTGAGTGGTTAGGTTTGCACACTCCGCTTCGGCGGCCCAGGGTTTCACCAGTTTGGATTCTGGGCGCAGACATGGCACCAGTCATTACGCCACGCTGAGGCGGCGTCCCACATACCACAACTAGAAGGACCCACGACTAAAATATACAACTATGTACTTGGGGGATTTGGGGAGAAAAAGCAGAAAAAAAAAAAGAAGATTGACAACAGTTGTTAGCTCAGGTGCCAATCTTTAAAAAAAAAAAAAAAGCAAAACAGGCAACTAATAGTCTCTTTTTTCAATTGGAGAAGTATGGAGAGGGTGGATTTACTTAGATCTCTAAAATTAACTTTCCTGATGTGACTGTCTGGCTTACCAACCAGTCTGAACACCAGTTTTCTTTATGTAAACAAAGTATTATTCTTTGATAGATGTGTTAGCTACCCTTGGCATGCTCAATATTTCCTTGAAATTTAAAAATATTGAACTAAAAATAAACATGTATATCAACTTTAATGATTAAGTTCACCTCATAATAAGTTAACTTTAATTACGAAGTCTCTCACAAGTATATTGATAAACCTTGCAGGGAAAGCTTTCGTCCCACAGCAAAGTTCTAATATGGTTCTCAGTAACATAGCTTCTATTTGTTAGATAGGAAATATGAGTTCTTTTTAAAAGAGAAAAAGCAAAAACAGATTTCAGTATTATTGATACATATATTTGAACAGTCTTACCTGTCCAAAATAGAAAGTAATAAAACCTACAAGCCACATAGGGGAGAAGTAAAGAACAGATAAGGTAATGTACGTGAAATGCTTTGTAAACTCTAACTGACACAGAGATGCTAATAGCTGTTACTCCTACGACATACCGAAATCTGTGACCTGACACTTGCCAACCAGAACAGTGGCATTTCTCCACAACTACAACCAAAGAATAACTACTATTCATTCCAAGATACTGCAAAAGTCTAAAGTTCTATATGGAAAAAAATTAAGTTGTTCTAATATATTAATTAGTATATTCTCAATTTTTAAAAAACTGGCAATGTACATATAATAAATGATTTTTTCCCCCATAAACCTTAATTTTGATCAATCACAATGCTATCTCCTATTGCCATAGCAGACAATCTACATAGGCACAAGCCTCCATTCTACTGGCCCCTTCTGCAGTGGATGCAAAGGTGACAAAAATGAAGAATTCCAGGTGAATACAGGCTGTACCAGGGTCAAAAATGAGGAAAAGAGAGCTGGTGCTGTGCAGACCACCCAGAAGGAAAGTATGATACCCACTGTTCCAACTGAGGAAGCTCTGTTCCTGCTTCTAATTCTAACTCTCTCTGCAATGGGTTATAAAAATAAAAGTTGGAGCCAGAAGTAATAGGATGTGAAAACCAGGAATGTTTAGAACTAGTGGCTTTATTTTTAAACTTTAGGGTGGCAGCTACCATGAGAACAAAACAAGACAGGAAACATCTAAATCACTAGGTTTATTCTATTTGTGAAGATCTATTTTTCTTTGAAAGGACAGTTTTAATGCTACTCTTCTTACATTGTTTTTAAAGAAGGGAACCAGGACAGAAATCACAATAAATGGCAAACTTACAATTCTTGTAGCAAGGTTGCCTGAAGGGTTTTCCTTTCGAAAAGGCAATTGCCACTATGAGGTACTGAAAACTGGAGATAAAAAACACTGTGGTATTTTCATAATTTTGTATATTCCGTGAATCAATTTCGGTTTCATTGTACAAATCTGAAGAATTCCAATGTAGGCTTCTTGTTGTATTACAAGCACTAAAACACACAAAAAAATTTCACATTACTAAGCACAATACCCATTTCCCCAAAGAAACCAACCTTAACTGCCTTGAATCACTACCATAACGCACAGAGAAATAAGGTGCCGCTCACGGCCCGAGACCCAACAACATCAAGGTAAGCTACACAGAACAGGTAAGAGGGCAGAAGGGTTTTTTCTCTTTAGTCACACTCCAATCAGATAAAAAACTGGAAGAAACTTCATTAAGCAGTAAGCCCCTCTCACTTTTTTTTTTTCCTTTCTTCTTCTCCCCAAAGCCCCCCAGAACACAGTTGTACATGCTGGTTGTGAGTGCCTCTGGGTGTGCTACGTGGGACGCCGCCTCAGCACGGCTTGATGAGCGGTGCCAGGTCCGCTCTGACAGAAACTCCGGGCTGCTGAAACAGAGGGCGAGAACTAAACCACTCGGCCACGGGGCCGGCCCTGCCCCCTCACTTTATTAAACCCCCTTCACTTTTTAAATTTTTGCAGTAATTTCAGCATAGTAAAGATAAACAGACCTTGGGTTTGACCTTAGCTCTACCACTTTTTGGCTATAAGTGAGGAAATACTATTTAATTTCTGAGCCCATGTCTTAACCCCTAAGTGGATACCACCTGCTCCATCACAGGGTTCCTGTGGGGAATAAATAAGATGACTTGTGTAAATAACTGTCTAGAAAGCACCTGGCATTGAGATGGCCCTCAATGTCCTCGAGCTATGGCTCTCTCATCTACTTCCACGTGGGCAGGACTGTCAACCACGCGTAAGAACCAAGAATGAGAAGTGCTCAAGAGCCATTACTAAAACATCAACTACAATAAGCACAGGCAAGGGGTCCCAACATGTTACTTCGCTACAAATGAACTCTGGAAAGATTCTTGAAAACAATCCCCTCTATTCCTTTTCAGGTGCAGTATTTATATGTACATAAAAGCAAACAGCAATGCTAAGTTTCTTAAATTTTTAAAGGCAAATAATCTCCCTTAATCAAGTAAACTAAAAATAAATGTTTGCATCTGAAAACTTAATTCTACAAAATTACCTTAGTAAATAGCTTACATGTTTAGTTAATTAAAAAATAGGAGAAGCAGTTAGGACCTTTTTAAAATTTTAGGTTTTAAAATGTCATTTCCTAAACTAGGGCTAGAAAAGGTAGAAGCACAAACATTCTGGGTTTAGAAGAGGCTCTAGTGATTAATTTCAACTTTCTCATTTGACAGATTAGGAAAGCAAGGCTCAGGAGCAAAGTAAGAAACCAGCCCCATGTCCTCATCGTGGTAGTGATTATTAGGACCCTTCCTGACCATCTTCCTACATGACATAAAGTCAAATAGAGGCCAAATTTTTTAAGTACTTAATCAAGCTGCATGTAAACTTTTATATAAATTTTTAGACTTATTTTTATATGTGTATATGTTACACACATTCTACAAAATTTTAAAATAAATTAACCAACGTACTCTGATTGTGGATGCCATATTTCATACCAAGATTGCTCCTTGACCCAAAAAAATCCCAAAGATTGAAATCCAATGCTGATGATGATCTGAGACAAAACGGAGAAGAGAAGGGCCCCAGATATAAGACCTGAAGGTGGTCTTTGTGCCACAAGTTCCTTCCAGGCAGGATTTAAACTCACTATATTGAGAAGAAAAAGAGGAAAGGTTTGTATCTAAATTAATTTGTCACTATAAAATACATAATCAGATTCACTTAGGAACTTTAAAAAATCATCTAATAAATCTTTAATATGAAAAATGTCCCAAAACCAAGCCAGATATTATACATATTTAAATATTCTGTAAAAATTAACAGTTTAGGCTTTTCCAAAAATGCCTCATGAGTACTTTTTACAGTAATTTGTTGAAATTCAGAGGAAACACCACTACAAGTAAAAAGAATACTAAAGCATCTAAACTCTTAGATTAATCACCACCCTTACATGTATAAGTGAGAATTTATTTCTGAATCTTTAATCACAAAGCTACAACTAAAATTATACATATTTCTTCCTTTTAAGACGTTAACAGAAGTTTGAAGCTATATAAACATAACAGTGACATTAAACAAGGCTTTGATTGCTTATTGAGGTGGTGCCCACCAAGTTTCTCCACTGTAAAGTTTCTATTTTTCTTTCTGTAAAGAGGTGATTTATAAAAAGATATTGAGATTGTGTAAAAATCCCAGTCCTCATCAAACTTTCATTCACTAGTTTTAGTGACAACGGTCTAACTCAGTCACTCTCAGCCGTATCTGGAGATACTTTTGGTTGTCACACTGGGGAAGTGTTACTGGCAACTAGTTGGGCGGAGGCCAGAGATGCTGGTGAGCATCCTACAATGTCCCCCACAACAAAGAATTATCTGGCCTAAAATGTCAATAAGACCAGGGTCTTTTCATGGTCTAAGTCCATCATTCCTTCTATATTTACTAGTTAGCATTTTATTATAAGGAATAGCTTTCCCTTCTCTCCCAATTATTTATTTATTCATTTTCAGTATGGACTTAGGAATTTTTTTTTATTAGATGGGTCATATCTCATTACCATCATTATTTAATTTGATGTTAACCACCAATACTATAATAAACCAACATCTTGTGTTTCCTTATCTGATGTACCTAGAAGGACACAGCATCACTTCTGTGATATTCCTGCCAAGAATTCACAGCCTGCGTCTAATGAGAATACATCAGACAAACCCATATAACTGGTCTATCTTCTTTCATAAATGTTAACATCAAGAAGCCCTCCCAAAAAGGCTGATGTACTATTCTGCATTCAAGAAGACCAAAGAGACAGGATAACTAAACAAAGTCCATGAGCCTGGATTAGGTCCTGGACTAGGGAAAAAGATAGGTATAAAGGGCATTATTGGGACATACGACAGAACTTAAACATGGGCTGGGTTAGATAACAATGTATTGACGTCAAATTTCCTGATCTTTGTAACTGTGTTTAGTTATGTAAGAGAATGGCTTTATTTTTAAGCAATATATACTAAAATATTCAGAGGCAAAGAGGCATGATAACACAAACTTATTCTCAAATACTTCAGGAAAAAAATGGTGAGCGAACAATATAACAATTGGGGCAAAACATAAACAACTGATAATAAAAGAACATATTTACAGGGAATTTGGAGAGGTATACACTATGTTACAATTGTTGATGTAAATTTACCAAAGTTTAATAAGTCACATCAGAATTTCATATGCTTTGAAATCAGGAACAAAATACTCACTTGTAAATACCACTACCAAAATGATTGCCAGATCAATGAAGAGAAACTGGAAGTCTCCTAGGTTACTTAAGATCTACAGAAGTAATTTGCAAAACACAATTAGTTTTCAGGAACTATTTTTATACCATTTTCCCCAGGTTTTAGTATTTTTCCCCCCTGGTTTCAGTGTTTTTTCCCCCAATAATGACAACTTTAAAATGACACTTAGATCTGCTTAAAAACTGAACTACGTTTGCCTTTCAAATTAGTGAAATAACATATATTTGCAAATATTCAATTTAACATATTAATATAAAAGGCATCGCCGAAAAATTCATTCAATGAGAACCTTTTAAAAGTTTTTAAGCAAAACAAAAACACAAACTTTTACTCACAATATTGAACATTCTTAAAAATATGCATCTTGAAGCTTCCTTAATATCTAACACTATCCCTCCTGATACTTTCCACAAATGGTGAACAGGGACAGTTCACAAAGATTCCTTGGGATGTCACCAATGTTCACTGAGAGAAAAATCTAAAGTGAGATCCTGTCAATCATAAAATCCGATGAAGTACCTACGGACACCACCGTTTACACTTTTTCTCCAAAAGCATAAAATCCTATAAGTTATGGCTAAAACATCTTTTCTCATTCTGGGCCTTCCCTATAAATTTCTAGCACTTTGTAGCAAAGTTAACTGCAATTCTGAAATGTGTCACAGCCTGACGTTTTGAAGAGCTGTCAGAGAAAGACGTCCAACCTGCGCTAAAGGCAAAAAAAGAACACGACCAACTTACACTCACAAGGCTTCAGCCACAGTTGTTAGCCTTAAAGAAAACGTTATTCCAGATTAATGAGATTTTCAATCTGCTACTCAAAATACAGTAAAGGAAAACTTACACATGCTACTTATGTAATGGATGCACTCAAAATCAAACATAACACCTGCCCGATATCTTAATCTAAATCTCTTCACACCCAGCGGCATCCCTGAAGGCGCTGTCAGTACTCACGGAATACAGCAGTGTGACACTGAAGTACTGTATAATGCTGTACAGAGCCATGAACTTAAACACACAGAACGAAGTCATTAAAGCAGCCCGGCCTTCCCTGTAAAAGGAAATGTTGGCAGGTGAACAAAAGCACTTTAAACTCCCCCTCCAAACCACAATTCCATCTTGACAGGTGAACATAACATTCAGCAGCTACAACAAAGCACTTTTCTACCAAGAGAAATAGGCCAAAGCAGAAGTGGAAGAGATGAGCAGCAATCAATCTGTTGCGACTAAGTTACAAATCAAATATACTAATACAGCATTAAACAAATTCATATTACATTCTATGATAATTTTTTCCTATATTATTGAGCAAGCTTCCAAGAGATAATGGGAAATTTTCAATTTGTACTACCTGATAAGATTTGGCACGCAGGAAATACTAGGAGTTTTGGAGGTAAAGGGAGATGCCACCGAAGCCTCAAGCTCTGATAAGGAAATGCCTCCGTGTGCTTTCTTCAAAGCCTAATGGTTTGAAGAGGAAAACTGGTTAAGTTTTGTGAATGGGACTTAGGCTAGAGAAAGAACTAGAAACCACGAAAGCTATACTTACACCACAATCATTTGCACCATCACCGCACATCCCAACAAAGTAACTAAGAAATAAAAATTATGTTAAGATTGATTAATTTCTTAAAATACACAACATTTAACTTAAGATTTCTCCAATACAGTATTTTAAACAGCTAACTGACCAAGATTCCCCCAGTTTAACTAATGAATCTTATCATTACAATGACTACAGGAATGTTGCTTTGCAAATAGCACCAGCCTGCAAGTCAAATGACCTGGTTTATTGTCCTTTTTGTGTCACAAGATGGGCAAATCAGTTTATCACTTTTGACATCTCAATTTCCTAACCTCTAGAGCAAAGGACTTGGGCTGTATAGTCTTTAGAACAGTTACTTTTAGGGCTGTCAGTAAAGATTTCTCCTTTAAAAACCTGAAATAATTTTTTACTAAAACTATAAAGTTGCGTCCATCAAGCTGAGTGAATGAACTCTACACCCCATAGATATTACCTAGAAAAAGAATTGTTGATATTGTACTTCAGCTAAATCAATGAGCCCATGAGCCTTTTCTAAAGGGACACAAAGTTACCACCTATCTCATAGGTGATAATTATATATGCATGAAATAGTTACTTTTCTGGGTTTGAAAATGAAACTACAATTCATAAAAATTTTAAAAAACACCACCACAAATACTCACTCTACATTTTGCAATGCTTCTACTAACTGTGTCTTCTGATCAGGTGCCATACGAGCAAACACAGTGCCATGTAACATCAACTGGAAAAAATATGGATTTCTTTAAAATATTGTTCACAATGTATTCATGTGAACACATACATAAACCCAAATCACTAACCTTAGGAACAAGTTCTTGAAAATGCTCCAGTATCACTGCAAATGATTTTCCATTCATTGCAAAATGAAAACGAGTCACTTGCGGATCCTCTAAGCAATCATGGACCAATTTCATTGGAATATCCTGTGTATGAGACATTCAGAAGACTATTTAGGCAGCCAAACCAAGGAACACAATCCTACTTTAAATATGTTTGATCCAAAACTGAATTCTTTCATTTGATATTTTACACAAGACACTGAGGGTTTAATATTTATTGAAAGCAAAAGGAAATTCAATTTTAAGGTAATCTATCTATAATGTTTATCTAAAAAAAATTAAGGAAGGCTAAATAGCTTCAATTTGAAAAGATAACTGAGCTGAATATTATGGACCACTTGCATCATTTATCACTACTTTTAAAATAGGATAAATATTTGGGATTCTCATCCTTTAAAACTGTGCTTCTTGCATTTGGCTAAATATCAAAATTTAAACATTGAGATTCCTGGGCTTACCCCAGTCCTAATGAATCAGAATTTCTGAGGAGATGGCCCGGGGTTCTATTTTCATTTATTTTTTGTTTTGTTTTGTTTTAATGAACCACTTTTTATTTTTTTCAGGCTAAATTCAAACAAGCAAGCTTCAAAAGGGAAACCACAACTCGACAGTACCTCCGAGTCAATTGCTGACGAATTACTGCACTGTGGTAGGCTGTCTGCATAATGCCAGTTTATCTTGGCAACTTTCCCATCCCTTGGAGGTAATGCTTCAGCAATAATAACTTTATCCTGAGGTAGTATCATTCCACAGTCTCTGGCCACGGAGACAGCAGTCAACATGTTGTCACCTAATTTTCAAAATATTGAAAATACATGAAAATTAAAATGGAAACATGAACATATTAAACAAGTACTTACTGAGAATCTACTATAGCCCCCATGACTGGGCTGGGCAAAATGAAGATACTGTATGGTCATGCTCTTGGAGTTTAAAAACAACAAAATCAGGACACACTTACTAAAGGAAGCCTCAAAAAATTCAAGCACATGTACGCTAAATAGTCAGAACAGTCTCAACAACTTTAAAGCTGAATTCAATCTTAATCTTTTGAAGTCATACACTAGCAGTACCCACTCAACACCAGGGACAGCACGACATACAGAGGAGGTGCTCAATAAACAGCTGCTAAATAACCTAGGACTGAGTAGTGGTTTGTACAAGAATACTAGAGCGACATCACAGAAAAACAGAACTACAAAGGCAACATTACACAAAACAGAAAGATAAGCAACATTACAAGAATACAATCTTTACAAGTAAAGAGAAGCAAGGAAGACAACGTCTCAGTCACGAGAGGAAAGAACTGAGGAGAAGCACTGCAAGGACCAGATCAAGAGAAGAAAAAATAAACTTAGGGGAGAAACAGGCAAAGGTCTGGGGAGCCCATGGCTACCAGAACTGAAGGGCAATATTATTTCTTCCCCAATTCCCACACAGTATTTCCAAGGAGGTCTTCTCGTGACCAGACAGACCACCTTGGGACACAGAGCCATAGTCTGTCATGGCAGAAAGAGGGGCAGGGACACAGTGCTTTGAAGGGGGAGTCATTAGAACCAAGAACTGCTGGGATGCTAATAAGTTACTTACTTCAGCTACATGGTAATAAGGATGCTATAAGATGGATCTGAGTCTAAAACATAAAAAGTACACAGGCCTTTTCCACATACTTCTTACTGAATACATAAATTCCATAAAACGAATATCTGAAATCTGATTATTTGCTAAGGAAAAAATACTTAAGTGCTGCCACGATTTCACACAGCTAAGCCATGGAAATTATCTAATATTATCAGCAGTATAATAACACCAGGAGAATCACTTAGATGTAACAGTCAAAAAACAAAAACAAACAGTGGCTGTTTTCACTACTATACATTCAAGCAATGATAATAAACTATCTTATACACATAAATATAATTCTAACAGAGATCTATTAATCATTTTCCATGCATCTGGCATAGTTCTAAAAACTGCAGAAGACCCCAAATGGGTAAAACATACTTTTAACCCTCAAGAATCTTCTATTCTAGTAGAGAAAACAAATCTTCAAATGATCTCAAGAGTATTGCAAATTCACCTTACACTTTGGAAAAATATTCAGAGCTTAAATAGGACAACATAGGACGGAGTCACCAAATGATATGCTTTTATAAATAAATCATTCCTCAATATTATATAATTTGAACTCTTAAGAGTCACACTTCATTTTTTCTGTGTTGTTCTATAAAGTCTAACCTGTGACCATGACAGTGCGAATGTTGGCTTTATGCAAATTTTCAAGTACTGCAGGGGTTTCTTGCTTTAACTTGTTCTGCATTATAATTAAGCCCATAAAATCCATGTTGTTTTCAATGACATCTCTGCAGAAAAAAAAATTTTAACACATAATCGTTTAGTCAAGAGAACAGGTATGCTCACTCTATATTGATAAAACAATTTAAAAGTCATAAATTATATATTAAAACATTTTACATGCTGAATAAGCCATAAAAGTGTAAGTTTATGAGTTCAATATTTAAAAAACTTTAAATCTGGAAAAATAATTTCCAAAAAATACATTTTGAAATTAAATTTTACCCTTTGAAACATAGGAATATAAGGATCATTTAGAAATGTATAATTTTGCTAAGACACTGAACACTTCTAGTACTAAGGAATATTCATCTTGTATCCTACCCACAAAACGAATAAGCATAAATAAATCTATTCTCTACTGTCCCCCATACAGCATACCCTAATTTAAATGTTAAGAGAAAAGGAAAAATCTGTACCACAAGAACATTTGATACAGTTATACTGGATTCATTATCAAGTCTTTGATGAAATTGTATAAAACTCTTGGTCAAATTCTTGATCCTGGAAGTGTGATAGAAAAAGTATTAGCAGTATGACAATGAGATCTACTTGGGACCCGCAGATGGATCTTTTAGAATATTTATTAATATTCAATAGTTATCAAGATGTTATTCCTTCAAATAGTTGAATATCTACTATGCACCGAGTACTACACTAGTCCTTGGGAGGTCCAAGATAAACAGGCAAGATCTCTACTCTCAAGATGCTTTTGTGCGGAAACAGACATGCAAAGAGAGCATGCAAAAACAGTATGTGCTTCGGCACTATAATGGAGATGAAGCGTGTTCAGTGATGGCTGCGTTCTTAAATCTAAAGCTACCACAATTACATCACAGAAATCTTTTCTCAATGGAAAAAGGGAGCTCGAGGTTAGGGACCAAAATTTCAGACTTGCAGTAATCAAGTGGTTTTTCTACACAAAAACTCAACAATAAAGGTGCCTGAAGCATACAGCTATGAAACCTAAACATCTTTGAAATAAAATTTATTAACAATGGGTGGTACAGATATTAAAGACTAGTTAGGAAATTTCATACAAGCGATCTGCTGTTAGTAAAAGGAGAAACAAGCCTTGAAACCGGAAAATGCATTTCAAAGCACAAAGCTGTACCAATGTGAAACTACTGGGTCAAAAGCACTGCAGCCATTCTCCTATGAGGTACCAGTTTCTGGCTGCAGCTGGTTTCCTAACTCTCCTACGAATAATACAGGTCATGGAACTCTTGCCCTCTAATTAATGAATAGCACAATATTCAATTCAAGATACAAAGGTTCAAGCTGTAAGAGAAACCCCAAAACCTGTTCCTACAAGGCAGAAATGAAACACAGAGAAGGTCTCGGCTGAAGGATGAGGAAGGAGAGAGAGAGAAAAGTTGATAGGGAGGGATAGGGTACTCTGGGCAGAAGGAACAGCCTATCCAAGGGCATGAGAGGATGTATGAATGTGGCAGGCTCAAGAATTACAGGCAATTCAATAGTCTTTAAGGGGGCAAATGGCCAAAGGTGAAGCTGTAGAGAAAGGAGCCTAATGCGCCCTTCGTAGGAATTAGGATATACTATTTTATATCAGCGGCTCCCAATCATGCATATGCATCAGATCATTTGATTATTACTTTTTGTTTTTAAATGTTTATGCTTAGATCACATCCCCAAATATTCTGTTTTAATAATGTAGTTTTTCCTTTTAGTTATTTGGCTATCCTCTCCACTCCTTTAGTTTTCATTCAGAAAAACAGGATTGTACTACAAACACTGTCCGACTATTTGCACTTATTATCCAGGCACATCAGAGTAATTAACAGAAGTATTAATAGTCCATAATTTAACCATTGCCCTCTTGGTGAATATTATGTTATTTACACTATTTTAATATAATCTTATGCTCACACAGAAATAGTTCTTTAGGCTGAATTCCTAGAACTGCACTTGATGGGTCAAATCGTACATGCAAATTTAAATGCTGACAGGTACTACACAGGATCTTCACGAATTCACAATATTGTAGTAGCAACACATTGTTAAAATGTTCTCAAATCTTCACTAACACTTGGCATTACCAATCTTTTCAATTTTGCCAACCTTAGGGGAGAAGTGACATCTCATTGTGGTTTTATTTTGTAGTTCCCCAAGAACTGAAGTGTCCTATCATTTTCATGTGTTCACTGGCCACTTCTTACATCTTTTTCTAATACTGATCTGTTTGTATCATTTGCTCTTTACTAACAACACATGTTTTGCTTTCTCTTTCCTAATGTATATCACTGGGTGTGAACTCCAGTAGGTGATGGAGAGCCATTTGTAAGAATTCCAGGTAGGAGACCGGTATTAGATCCGAAGTTAAAAAGCTCTCTCTGGAGACGGTGTGGAACACAGATCACAGACAGGAAAGACTGGAGAAAAGAGCCGAGTCCCTGAGTTGGAGACAACGGCAGTGGGGATGGAGGAAGAGAAGGCAACTTGACAGGCAGAATCAGCAGGACACCAATGAATATTCCTTTGTGCTTACAAAATGCTAGGTACACCATGAAATATTCTTAAACAAAAACATAATCCTCAAAGGATAGGTCTGTATTAGTTACAGTCAAAGTGACAATCCTTGAATGTGAAACCCGTATCTATATATGGAACTAAATGTGACATTAGTAATGCCATCTGATTGGGAGCGCACTATAGCTATTGGTTATTGTGACTCATGATTCTCTGACCAAATTAGTACATGGTTCTAACCACTGGGTAAAAGCAAGTTGATCATTTACAAAAAATAAACTGCAGAATTATGTTTACCAAAATATAATTATGTTCCTAGAGCACACCCGACACATAGCAGGCACTTGGTAAGTATTTAACAAATGAACTGAAAATAGTTCCAACGAGTTGTACTTTTATTTAGATCACCTAAAACAAACATTATGCTAGGTATATTTGCATACATTCAATAAATATTTAATCAATACCCAACTACATACAAATTATTTTACATGACTTACATACACATAAATGATGCATTATTGGAACTGTAGAAAAACCATTCATAAACCTTACCTGGCAATATTCTGTATTTTATGCCATGTCAGTTTTGCCTCCAACTTTCTGTGTGCAAGAGCAATCACACGGAACCCTTGTTTAGTATAATCTTCTAAAACACTTTCAAAGTCAGCAGGAACTTTTTAAAAGGAAAAAATAATAGTCATTGTAAGAACTGCTGATACAAGCTTACACAAATACCAGAAATTCATTCAAAGCCTGGCTGTTTCCTCACCTGTTTCAGGTTTACAAAGACTGGCAATGACCTCAGGTGCTCCTTTCACGTAGGCATCCATTTTCCTATCCCCCAGCACCCTTGCAACCACACTCATACGTTGCAAAGCAGAAGAAAACGGGAACTGGCGGACAATTCCTATCTCATAAATGGCCTATATGATTTCAAAAGATGCACAACGCATTTATTATTCTTTAAGAATTAAAACAAATATACTTAGGTAACAAGTAAACATTCTTCATTCTTCACTTACTGGAAGTTCAAACAGCTCCTAAAAACAAAATAAAACAAAAAGAATAAAGAAATAGTACAGATTAAGTCCATTAACATATCCAAGTTTTTTTAAAAAAAAATTTTCCTATACATCCACAAAACATTACTTGGAAAACAGCAAGAAACTCTGATTATTTGAAAGTTGGGTTTCCAGACTGGTTCTCTACTACCTCCCATTTTTAAGAAGTAAATTCCTGAATAGTTTCAAATATTCTGCTATCCTAAAAATATTAACATATTAAGTACTAAATAAACTAAGAGGAACATATAAATGTTCACCTAAGAATAAAGCCTTTCACATATTCTTTTTATTAAATTCTAGGAATACAGATGCAATTTAAAAGGACTGATCACCATGTAGCTAAATCGCAAGGCACGAAGCTGCTTAGCAAATAGAAGGAAAAGTAATGGTACTGAGAATTAAACTTCAATGTTCTACAAAGAATGTCTGCAACACATCAGGTACAGTTTCTGATAGATGCAGTTAAAATATTCATATCTGCATAAGAGTTAAATAAAGGACACGTGACTTCATATTCTACCAACACTTCACACTGAAGATTAACCATGAGCACCGACAGTATCCAGCTTAAAATGTTTTCACACCATTTCTTGGTTTCCTGCAGGTGCAGATTCAGGAAGCAGCTGTTTCGGAGGACGAACCACAGTGGGCATAATTCGATTATGAAGTGCTGTTTCCTCTTCAGTTGCTTCTTCCAGAATCTGAAAGGAAAATATTCAACACGTTGCTTCATAAAATTCAATTCATTGGTTCCATTTTTAAATGAAACATTATGGCTATCCTTAGCGAAGTAAAAAAATCAGTGTCCAAGGAATAAATGAGCACTATCGATCATTAATAAAGTGAAACAAAATATAAACAAAACTAGTTAAAGTCCTAGCAACTCATGGGAGAGGGGAGACAGAGCTTAGAAGCAGGGTAAGGAAATGGAGAGAATTTTCCCTGAGTCGGTTCTACAACCTGGTGGGTTTAGAGACTAGTTCTGCAAAAAAACCCAGAAGGCTCTTGCAGTTCCAAAAATTTTCAGTCTATCATCCGGGGCTTCCTTTCTGCTAAGAGGAGAGGCCTCAGAAGCATATGGAGCTCAGATAGGGTTAGTAGAACCACTGGGTCAAGAACCCACTAAGGTACGATGATGCGAATTTAGCGTTTCAGCCTGAACACTTCTGGTTAGGATACTACTACCCTAACCGCTTGAAATTTAATTTAAAAACACGTTTCTTGGTAAAAAAAAAAAATAATAATAATTCAAACAAAAATTTGCATTAAATACACGTACATGAGAAAAATAAACTAATTTGACTCTACAAGTGGAGGAATCAATCAATCAATGGGAAAATGATGGGGAAGGGAACTGTGTCCAAATAACCAATTTCCTAGAATTCTAAGACATATTTTAACATCTCTGAAATTGGGATGTATCTTATATGGTAATAATTACATCAAATAACAGTAGTGCCTGGTATGTGAAAACACTCCATTGATAATTTGTGGTAAGACCAAGCATCAAAGCATCCCAGAGACAAGAAAACACACTAGTGTACAAACTCACTGATTTAACCCATTTTTAAAAGATCCAGACAGAACAGTAAACCTACTGAAAATCTATTCAGTTGGAGAGATGCTTTAGAGAACATCAAAGATGAATCAGCCCTATCGTGCTTTATGCTCTATAAATGAAGTGGGCCTACTTTTGGGAATTAAGCTTGACGAGTGTTTATTGTGAGCTTTCAAAAGATGGCAGAGCACTTCTCCATTCATTTGTTTCCCTTTTTTAGCATATTAGCAAAACACCCAAAAAAAGAGAAATATATCTGTAAAAGTAAACAGAAAGGAAAGCAAGGAGAGGGGATTCAAATATGAAGACAAAAGGCAAACTGAAACATACTGATGGATGCAGCCATGAAGGAACATGAGCCCAGAATAGAGACAAGATGACACACAGGCGAAGCACAGTTCTCATTAGCCAGAATAGCTGAGCTAAGCAAAAAAACAAACCCAAAACCAGGAGTCATTCTCTAGAGACAGGAACGATCTGTCTGAGAGGAGGAGGGCTGTTATGAGTCAGCACTCCAGAGCAGAGCTCTGCTCGTGCAGCACTGTGAAGCAGAAAGAACAGCAACCTGAAGACGAACTCTGCTCCTCTGAAACTGAAGGACACCTGCTGATGAGAGCCCACTCGACAAAACAGACTAATAGACGTATGGGCAAGGATGAAAACCTCACTGCAGCTATCCAGACCACCAAGATGTACACTGAAAACCAAAAGCATGAAGGAGAAAGCCCAAGTGTAGGGAGGGGAAAAAAACTGACCCAGAGAAAATAAAAAATTCAGAAGGCAGAAGGGAACTTTAAAAACAAACTATTATTGCATCTATAAAAGAAGAATTGAATGTGGTAAAATGCTAACAACCACAGAACACAAGCAAGTACTCAGAAACTAGAAATGATCAACAGCAAAACAAACAGAAGGAAGTTGTAAACACACGTGTGTGTGTGTGTGTGTGTGTGTACAGGAAGTAGGAGAGGACGACAAAAGAACATTGAAGACATGTGACTACTCCATACTCCCTACCTGTGGTGGTGCTAAAGATCATCTTACTGACTCAGGCCCACTGCCCCGCGTTGCTGATAGCTGGTTTCACTTATAAAGATAGAGCAGGGCCTGAGCAGGTCATCCTCTATTAAAGGTGTTTAAATGAGTCAATTTAACTAAAACGGACATTTTTTTTACACAAGTAGAAATCTCTCTCCAGTGACATATCTTTAGAAATTACATAGCTCCTTTTATGTACAAGACAGACTATCGTCAAAACAACTAGCAGAAATAATCCTTCTGCGAGGTAATTTTTACTATATTTTCTTAAAGTTACTTGTGCTTTAAAATATTGAACTTACCCATCCAATGGCTTCAAACATTTTCAAATCAAGTGGATCACCAGAAAGTACTCCTTCAATTTTTGTGAGTGAATGACAAGTAGCCATACAAGCAACAAACTGCGACTTTACCAACATCTCATTGCAAATGTTTTCTTCCGGCAAAAGAAATCTAAACAGAAAATGCACTGAATGAGATTCCTAAGTCCCAAGACTCAAGACAATATTCTAACAATATTCAGGTTTTGTCATTTCAAAAATGACAAAAAAAAAAAAGTCTGCATTTTTGCAAATTCATTTTCACTATAGTTTTGGCATTCAAAAACAGTTACTTCCATGAAAATTATACATGACCAAAATGCAATACTATTTTAGATTCTGAATAACTAAGCCAGACATAGCAATATAGAAAATACTAGATACTAAATAATAATTAAAACTCCTGCCTATGGACAGATTGCAGATTGGAATATGTAAAAACTCTCTTGTAAAAACATAAAATTAATGTGTGACACAATCTTTTAAACGCAAAACTGTGCTCACAAGAAAGAAAGGGAAAGTTTGGAGTGCCAGAAATAGAGAAAAAGGAAACCCAGAGGGGTATGGACCTGAGTAGATGCTGTGACTGCCCCCGGGGAGAAGGGAGAAGGGAGGGAGCCACCTCAGTACCTGAGGACTTGTGTTTTAATACCCACACAGGAACGGGAGGCAGAGTCTTGGCCACAGACAAAAAAAGAAACCGAGAGCATGCCTCAGCCCCAAGACAGCTGGTGCCCTTTAGGGGCTGCATCCTCAGGGAAAGAGTGTACTAGAAAAACCCACCCACAGACCCAAAGGCATAACTAAGAATAAGCTTCTCTCTTTTTCCCCCACCCAAAGTTCAAGAAAAGAGTTAATATCTACACAATGTTTACTATGCACTAGGCACTAACTTTAAACATATTTGACTCATCTCATCTCCACACCACAGGAAGGTGTTTTATTATCCCCATTTTATAGATGAGCAAACTAAAGCAGAGGGGTTAAGTGACTTGTCAAGGTTACACAGCACATAAGTGGCAGAGCAAGGATTCAAACACAGGCGGTCTGGTTTCAGAGCCTAAACTTGGAACCACCACACTACTGAGGATGAGGTTTGGGTTAGAACATATGCCACTGCCTGGTCCAGAAATCCCCCAAGTTATGACAGTAACTTATATCTTGTCTGGCACCACTGATACTGCTCTTGGCTCCTACAACACAGCCACAACGGAGTCTCACAGAAAAATCCTGCTAAGGACGAGTCCATAATTTAAAAACACACCAGGAGGGCTGGCCCCGTGGCCGAGTGGTTAAGTTCGCGCGCTCCGCTGCAGGCGGCCCAGTGTTTCGTTGGTTCGAATCCTGGGCGCGGACATGGCACTGCTCATCAGACCACGCTGAGGCAGCGTCCCACATGCCACAACTAGAAGGACCCACAATGAAGAATATACAACTATGTACTGGGGGGCTTTGGGGAGAAAAAGGAAAAATATAAAATCTTAAAAAAAAAAAAAAAAACACACCAGGAAACAATTCTCACAAGTCAACAGACACAACAAAGACAGAATTAGAATCCCATAAATTTGAGATAAGAGAATGGCAATCTGAAAGAATGCAAAAAAGGGCATTTTTAAATTAAAGACTTAGAAAAAGAACAAGACACCATAGGGAGAGAGGGGGAGAGGCAGATTTGGAAAGAACCAAATGAAATTTCTTGTCCAACATATGGTTAAGATTCCCAAATGAAGAAAAAACAAACAAGGAGGGATAGGCCATAAAGGAACAGAAAGATGCTGAGAAATTTCCAGAATTTATGAAAAGCATGAATCCTTGGACTCAAGAAGCAAAATGAGTCCTGCACAAACAAATAAAAAGATCATGGTGAAAATACAGAAATCAAGGATAAAGAAGTATTTCTGAATCAACAAAGGAGAGAAGAGATTAATAAAGAAACTAAGACTTCTCAACAGCAGTACCAAAAGAGCCAGGAGAAATGGAATCAGACTTTCAAAGCACTGAGAGAACACAGCTGTCGACCTAGAAATCCATACAGTCACACCGTCACGCGAGAGTGACAGCGAAACAAAGGATCACTAATGAACGTAGTTCAAGACGGCAATTTAATCCAGAAGAATGGGATGCTAGAAGCAATGGTTAGCAAAGATATTCGAAAACCTAGGTAAATCTTAGCAGGCAGATTGCATAAAATA
Organism: Equus quagga; assembly: GCF_021613505.1. Lineage (NCBI taxonomy): Eukaryota > Metazoa > Chordata > Mammalia > Perissodactyla > Equidae > Equus > Equus quagga. The sequence goes on along the minus strand of NC_060270.1, from coordinate 28,857,448 downwards.
TTATGCAACAAATACATACAAGAAGGGAGGGGAATAATCAAAGTACAAGTATTCTATAGTCCATGGGGTCTTTTTGGGTTAAGAAACTAATAAAGATACCTATGAACTTCAGACTCTAAATATGACTATTAATAATTTAAGGACAAGTAGTAAAAAGATTAGAATGTATAAATTCTGAGAAAATAGGAGAGATAAATATGAGAAAACGTGTGTGTGCACTGAGGTGAAGGATGGTAGAAATAATTTCAAATGTATCTGAAATCAAAATAAATGTGAGCATAATGGCACATAAAGACTGCACAGTAAAAAGATGGAAGATACACTAGCAAACATTGGGCAAAAGAAAACTGGTGTGTAACTATGTAAGTATTAGGTGAAACAGAATTTCAGGCAAGATGCACTATTACAGATAAATAAGGTCATAATGTGACAAACTGTTTACCAAGAAGACGTAACAACTTTGGTATTACATGAGCCAAACAATAGTCTCTCAAATTATATAAACCAAAATCCCGTTAACTTTTGAGAGAAAAAAATGACACAAACACAACTACAGCAGAAACACTTCTAAGCATCAAAAGACAACAAAAACAAAGTAAAAGATCAGAGAAGAGTGGAATATTTCTGCAGAGCAGTGTACTGAAAAAGATTACCATTCAGAAAATACAAAGGACTTCTAACAAATGAATAAGATAAAGACTAACAATACAACAGAAAAATCAGGATTTAAACTGACAATACACAAAGAATGCCAAATGACCCTCCTTGCAAAAATGTGAAAATGTGCTCAGCTTTATAAAGAATGAGGAAACTGCAAATAAAGCCACAATGAAATACCATCCATTTCATATCCATCCATTTGGCAAAAATAAGAAGTCAGACAATACCAAGTTTGGCAAGGATGTGGAGCAACAGGCCCTCGTACAGAAGCACTGAGGGCGAGAGTGTGGGCCAGCACCCTCACTCAGAGGGCAGGCAGGCAATGCTGTTACCGCTGCAGCCACGCATGTGCTCTTTAACCCAGCACGGACGCTCTGAAGATGCTAGCTTCCTAAAACTCAACCACATGCTCACAAGGACTCGTGTATAAGAATTTTAACTGCAGCACTGTTTGTGAAAACGGAGGGGAAAAGGGAGAAAAAAAATGAAACTGTCCCTTAGTAGAAAAACAGATATTATGGTTTAATAATACAATGGAATACCAAACAACAGTTACGATTAATAACTTAGATCTATATTTATCAACATGGATAAATCTTGAAAACAATATTCAGAGGCAAAAAAGCAGCAAAAACATATGTACAGTACATCAGTTGTGTATATTTATTTATAGATGAACATATACGTAGTGAGAACATAAAAACATGCAAATAATAGAACACAACTTCAGAATGATGGTAGGGAAGGATAAAGGGATAGATTAAGACTTTACAACATCTGTAATATTTTAAATCTTTTGAGAGAGATCTGAACCAAATATGGCAAAACGGCAACAGCTTAATCTTGGTGGTGGATACACAGCTGTATGTTACGACTTTCTATATGTTTGAATGTTTCATATATGAAAATATTTATTAAAAATTAACTAATGATCAAATCTAACTAATATTTACCGTGTGTTTTCCACTCGCCGGATCCCCCAAAGATCTAAACCATCTTCAGTAAGAGTTCCAGTCTGGAAAATAAGCACACATGTACAAAGTATGGACAATGCCCCCAAAAACAAAAATCATGAAAAGCTATGCCACATAAAAACAATGGAGTACTATAAAGCTATAAAAAAGGGAAACAAGATCTCTGTACATACTGTGATAGAAGTACCTTCTATCACAAATAGACAAGGTGAGGAAAAGGGATTAGAATATTCCTTACAGCATGGTTCTTGCCTGTGTGTGTGTGTGTGGGTGGGTGGGTGTGTATGTGTGCGGGTGGGGGTGTGTGTGTGTGTGTGGGTGGGTGGGTGTGGGTGGTGGTGGCGGTGGGGAGGGGGTATATGTGTAGACTATATATTTCTGTGCTTATATTATTTAAAACAGTAGAATGATACACCATCAACCTATGAATCAATACAGGAGCCTATACGGGAGGGAGGGATTAGGGCATAGGGAGACAAAAAGGGAAGAGGAACAAGTTAAATGACATCAGGAGAAAGGAATCAGCCAAATTCAGGACATAAATGACCTGGTTTCTTCAGTAAGATAATTGGGGATGAGGGGTAATAAAAGCAACTGTTACAGAGTAATTAAAACCTTATTTGGATTCTGACAAAAACAAATTGTAAAAATTCTGGCACTTTTTTGAGAAAGGCAGGGAAATCTGAATATGAACTGGACCTTAGATAACACTACGGAACTGTTAATTTTAAGCGTAGTAAGCAGTGATGATACTGTGGTATTGTTTTTTCCAAACATCTTCCAGGGTGAAATAACATGTCTGATGCTGCTGCCTTCAAAACAAGGCGGTAGATGTGGTAAGACTACAAAATGTTGGTAACTGTTAAAGCTGGGTAATGGCTAAGTGAGGGCTTTTACACTTTTATCTTCTCTCCACTTTTACGTTTGTTTAAAATTTTAATAATAGCGTTTCCAAAAAAGACAAGCATAAGTGAAATTTTCTGAACAGAAAAATATGAAATATAGTTTCGAGATATGACCCCTTTTTTTGCTTTTTACAAAATGTCTCACATTTTTTTCTTTAATAGTGAAGATACACAAAAATCAAATTCTTATCATTATCAGTTACCCACAAGAGCTTGATGGAAGATTTTTTGGCCAAGATTTAATTCTCAAAATAAAACTTAGGAAAACTAACTTCAGCTGAGGAAAGGAAAACTGTAAGAGGCAAGGTATATTTCACACAGATACAGAATTTGTCATTTTTACATAAAATTGCAAAATTACTGACCATCATAATTCTGAAACATATTCAATAAAATCAGAGCAAAAACTAAACGTTCTTTATAGGAATAAAATTCCAGTAAATATACCTGTATGGGGCTTATTCTGTTAAAAACATTAAAGATCAGATAATCTTTACTATAAGTCATAATTCTAGATTTGAATGATTGGGCAAATAAGCATATTTGGGCAAATAAACAATATCCAAAGTAGTAAAAATTGAAAAAAATAGCAAGAAGAAATATACAAAAATGATGCATTCAGGGGTCGGCCCAGTGGCACAGCGGTTACATTCGCACGTTCCACTTCAGCGGCCCAGGGTTCGCCGGTTCAGATCTCAGGTGTGGACACGGCACCGCTTGGCAAGCCATGCCGTGGTAGGCGTCTCACATATAAAGTAGAGGAAGATGGGCAGATGTTAGCTCAGGGCCTGTCTTCCTCAAAAAAAAAAAAAAAGGCAGAGAGAAGGATTGGCAGCAGATGTTAGCTCAGGGCTAATCTTCCTCAAAAAAAAAAAAATGCATTCACCAAATAAGTTGAACAAGAAGAAAATCAGAGAAACATTAAAAAATGTGTGCCAATTAGTTGATAAAGAATATAGAAAACATTAATCTAAATATTTAAAAGCTGCAAAGTAACCTTTGAGAATGATTATGAAACTGAACCAACCTTGTCAAAGCAAACAAGATTCAGCTGTCCACAGATATTTATCCTTTGGGGACTGATACAGAAGATACCAACTTTTTTCAGTCTTCTTTGGGCATACACGATCCCAGCAGTCAATGCAGCAGGAAGTGCAGGTGGTACAGTAATTGTAATGATATCAAGAGACTCAACAATTATTGCCCTAACTTCTACCTACAATTAACAAAAAGAAACATCAGACCCCCAATATTAAATATTTACTAATCTAACGTGGGTATTTCTTTAGTGAAAAATCTATAAACCATTTCCAATTTTAAAAGTGTGTACATATATACATCTATTAACCATTTATAATTTTTTTCCTTTTAGAGATTCTGAAAAACAGGAAGCTCAGTGAATCATCAATGGATGGCAGAATGACAGCTACTTTTAAAGGAAACTCATTTTAATAGCTCTGCATACTTCATACAACACACTTCAGAGTTCAACAAACATCTGTCAGATACAGACTCTTACTACAAGCCCCATACTGTGCCAGTCTCTACAGGGGACAGAAAAGAGAAATTTGACAAGGTCCCTTAGAAATACCTTCAATTAAGTAATCACAAATAATTTTAATGCTGTATATCCCAGAGGTTAAAAAAAGAGAAAACAAAGCTTTGGGTGAGTATGTGGTCATCCCTCCCTTTAAGTCACAAGGAAGCAAGTAAAAGACCGTCTAAACCAGAGCCGTCCAAAAGAACTTTCTGCTATGATGCGGATGCTCTATATCTGTACTTCCTAGCATACCATCTCATACGACTTTCTTAAGGTAAAATTAATTAAAATTTTAGTTCCTCAGTCTCACTAGCCACATTTCAAACCCTGGACAGGCACACGTGATAAGAATCAAACCCTATTAAGAGTCCCACGCACAAACCTCATTTAAAATGTTATTGATGATAGTGTAGATGAACCCAACGCCAGCCACCGCCACAAGACACAGTAGAAATAAGTAGGCATCTCTGTAGAGTTTAAAATCAGTTGGTTTGGGATACAATATGGAACGAACAAGCTGTCCCTTGGAAGTACTATATCCTTTAAGAAGAAAATTAAAGAAGAAAATGACCATATTTTTATAAGAAAATGAGAATTACATCCCAAAACAGAATCTCTTTTTAAACATTTAGGAGGCATCAAATATGGTAAACCATGCAAGCAGAAATTAAATGATTTCTACCTGTTCTAACTACTATGGCCTTGACAAACTCTCCAGTGTAGAAACGAGTTTGAATAACAGTAGTTCCACAAAACAAAGTGTGTCGTCTATGTATTTCCGGACTATATAATTCATCTCCCGTTCCTTTTAGGTCCACTGAAGGATTTGGCAAATTAGTCTTTGTCACTGGAACACTTTCTCCTTTTAAAAAAAAAAATCATAAATTAAAGCACAGGAATCAGCATCTAAAACACAAATCTTTTTTTTTCTTTTTGGTCAGGAAGACTGGCCCTGAGCTAACATCTGTTGCCAAACATCATCTTTTTTGCTTGAGGAAGACTGTGGCTAACATCTGCGGCAATCTTCCTCTATTTCGTATGTGGGACACTGCCACAGCATGGCTTGATGAGTGGTGCATAGGTCCGCACCCCAGATCCAAACCCGCAAACCCCAGGCCGCCAAAGTGGAGCACACAAACTTAACCACTACACCACTGGGCCAGCCCCTAAGGCATAAATCTTGAATGGTTAAATATCCTAAATGTTACCATATTGCTTATAATATTATTAAGAAGTCTAATGTGGATAACACAGCTTCATCTAGAGCTTTTTGTCTACCAACTTCCTTATCCCAAAATATCAAATCTTGTCTCCCACAATAATTCCTGAAAGTGATCTGTGACTCAAAGGTAACCACTAGGAGATGACTGTGTCAGGTTTCAAATAAGACGACCAGGCAGCAGCCAGAGCCCCAGCACCTGTTCTCTCCTCCCTGAGACCTGAACTGGAATGCACTCATCAACCTCAAGCACACACAGGGATGTGAAGACCTACTCCTAATCCCCACTACACAGACACACCCAGACACACACAGGGAGAGAAGACCGAGGAGGATGCGAGTTCTCTCAAACAGTAACTGCCAAATTCTTTTTAGCACTGAACTTTAATTCCCTGCAGCATTCACACTTCCTGCTTCAAAGGCAGTGAGTATGTGGGGCTATTTTGTTTGTGAGGGTGTTTTAAGACACACTTTTCTTCGCAGTTCAAAAATGTATTACACAGGACTCACTTTCTTGCCAGACTGACTATGACAATAAAAAAAGTTCATGTGATAAAAATATATAAAGCTCTACCTCCAGATTGTGAATTTTCAAAAGGGAGTCATTTTAAAGTCAACTTCTCCTCAGTTTAATAAAAATATGAAATCTTTACTCCCACTTTTTACATATCAAATAGGAAACTAAATACACTGCATTATCTGCGGGCAAAGGACTTGTTTCCTCTTCCTTCACTATAAAGCAAGTCCTCATGTCACAAGAGTGGCCAGAAGCAGACCAAGACACACAGGAAATACCAGCATAGTGATTTAGTACCACAGCTAAGCACAATGCAGAATCTGGTCCCCTCAAAGACAATCTTCAGGGGCCAGCCCTGTGGCCAAGTGGTTAAGTTCGCATGCTCGTGTCGGCAGCCCAGGGTTTCGCTGGGTCGGATCCTGGGCGCAGACACGGCACCACTCGTCAGAGAATGTTGAGGTGGCGTCCCACATGCCGCAACTAGAGGGACCCACAACTAGAATATACAACTATGTACTGGGGGAATTTGGGGAGAAAAAACAGAAAAAGAAAAAAACAAAGATGACTGGCAACAGTTGTTAGCTCAGGTGCCAATCTTTAAAAAAAATAATAATCTTCAATATCCATCACATTCATGACATTCACAACTAAAGGATACAAACAGCAAAGCTAATTTCAAAACAGCTTAATCAGTAAGTACTTACTTAATATTAGAAACAACTCAACCAATTTTTACATATGTGATTGAGTTTACCTGTTAGCATGCTTTCATTTACAATGCAAGTACCATTAATAAGTACTGCATCACAAGGCATGACTATCCCATTCAGTGGAATGATCATGACATCTCCCGGCACAAGGTCTGTAGAAAAGATCTCTTCTGCTTCTGGATTCAAAGAAAGAAAAAGCAAAGTCTGAAAAGAACGTTCTTTAACTTGGAATAGAAATATAGCAAACAAAAGAACTCTCCAAAGGTCATCTGATCTCCACAAGAAGTTAAAAACATAATGGAGTTACGGAGGGAAACCCTAATAAATGAAGAGTTTCGACGAATAAGATTATTACTCCTTAGGTTATCAAAACACAATGTTTAAGTCTGTCAGCTAGCTGGTCCCCTGACAGACCAACCAACTGCGCACGGGTGGTGCCAAGTGCTTTCTGACCAAACAGGTGGGTGGTTGGGCTTCAACACTCATTGCAATGGTTGATGATCGAGTTCAGCTATCAGCCCATTCTTAGAAAATGGACACAGCGAGTCCACACATGAGATCCTCCTACAACAGGTAAAGAAACTCAGATTTCTAGAACCCCTCGGAAACAGAAGAAAGCACTGAAAATTTTAGCGTACTTTCTTTTTCAACAGCATTTTCCACAGCATTCTTTTTCTCACTGACACTATTTATAACCCATGAAGTCTCACTGCCTTCTCATATTCCTGAAATAGTGCTAATAATATTTTAGATATTATTCTAAATAAATTTATAAGATAAATTAAACACTGTAATATTTTATCTAGCTCATTATTCCCTTAGGAATGTATGCATTATATTCAAGTTAGCTAAACACTTTTTAAAAAGATCTTCTCAAGTAAAAGAAGGTTTTTGTTTTGCATTGCCTTATATTTGGGCATTCTCTCTCTCCCTCTCATTCTTTCTCCCCTAGGTTTAATATTATGTTCAGAAGAGAGTTACACTAGTTTGTAAACAAAGACAGGTGAGAAGAAAATGATTGTTTGTGGTGTTAGTCTATAGGATAGATAACCTTTACTTTCTAAAAAAAGAAAGTAGTATACTAAGCTATGAGGAAACAACTTTTAAAGAATTCTAATCATATTTAGTACATCATAGGTAAAATAATCATTTTTTAATAAGATCGCTTATTTAAAAAATGAGTCTTTTAAAGCTTTAATGCCACTGGAAATTCTATTCCTGTGAGGTGTACCAGGAAACAAAATATAAGTGATCTGTTAGACTATACAAAGAAGGTAAGTAAGATACACATTGGATGGTACGTCTGTCCTAGCAGCATCCTCAGTATCTTCCCCAGTGGCAGAGTGCGAAGAGGAGAAGCACCAATAAGCCACACATCTAAGACTGCAGCTAGGGGAGGCAGATACCCTAGCTCAAGTAGCAAGTGATCAGGAAGCACAAGGAAGGAAGCCACCTGCTAGGCCAAATTGTGTTTACACTAGGATCTAGTGTACTGAGCCAAGAGGATGCAGACTGATTGATATTCTCAATAAATCAAAGTGGCTACTGCCTCCAAAGCCCATGATGCTGTGCTGCCTCCCCTTTGTCTCCTTTAGCACTTGAATATCTCACCAGACAAACGAACAAGACAAAGCCACTAACCTTCCCCACACTCTTCTTCTCCTCCAGTGTTCCCTATTTAATTAAATGGCACCAATATCCATCACCTGAGCCTGACACTGCTCTATCACCTTGCATCCAGTGAATCACCAAATCCTGTTCAATGCCCACATTTAAGCATATTTCAAATCCATCTCATTTCTCTCCATCTCCACAACCCTTGTCTTGATCCATTTCATGCTTCAGTATTACTCCAACCTAAACCAGTCTGAACAGGGCATCCAGAAGGACTTAGTTCAAAAAGGCAAACTATTATATCACTCTTTCTGCTTAATAGCTTTGCACTGCCTTTTGGAATGAGCCCAAATTCCTTAACACGCCTTAGAAGGCTGTTCATCATCTAGTTGCTGCATCTGCCATACTGCATTTCTTTATTACAATGACTGACCTCTTCTAATTTCCAGGCCTCTGGGCACTTAGAACCCTCTTCTCTCCTTCTCTCACCCCCACCTCACCACGTTCTCACCTACCTCTTATCTAGCTAACTGAAGCACTTAGAAATACTTTATCAAAGAAGCCATCCCTGACACCTACAGTAAATGAGCTCTAAGTCCTGTGACCTCTCCCTATCATTGCATTTCTCACTTTATTGTTACTATTCATCATCTGCCTTTACAAGTAGAGTAGTTCAATGATGGCAAGGACTATGTACATCTGAGTAACCAGAGCCTAGTATAGTACCTGTGACATTGCAGAAAAAGAAAAATACTATTTTACATAAATGAATTTGACACAAACTCAGAGGTGAGTACAAATCCAAACACATATTTTTATTTCTTAAGAAATGAATGTATATGTATAATACACTGGGTTTGCTTCATACATTAGTGCCTAATGGATATCTTTCTCAGTTTATTTTTCCAAGAGTCACCTGAAGTACTGACCTTCATTCACTCTGCAAACTGAAACTCTGACAGTACTGTGAGCTGCCACCATGTCATGCAACATAATATATTGCTGAAATAGGAAAAAAAATTTTTAACTAGGTTAATATAAACCCACTCTACAAGATATTAGAAAGCAAGAATGCTATAAAGTAAGCAAGTTAGTACATAAATGCATGACTCTGCCTTTAAAAATGTCAAGACTAAAAGAATATTCAATGTCTTAGCAAAACAAAATAAGAAGCACTTTAATGACACAGCCCTAAAAACAGTGGAATCAGCCTTCCAGGATTCCGGCTTGCAATAAGCAACAACAGATCCCTATGGCCTCTAAGCAAGCAGTCAAGGGATAGTCTGGCCCTAAAATCCATCTGCCTTCTCCCACATCAAAAAAAATGGGAAACAGAGTACATATTCACATAACAAGAATAACAGCACCGAGTATTTACTTTATACCAAGCACTATTCTACACACCTTACATGTTATCACAAAATACAAATGCAGCTGTGAAACCCACCACAAATTGGACTTACCTTTCTAATGGAATATAGGGAGCTTACAATCGATACTACAGACATAACCACAATGGCTAGAGCATAGTAATAGTACTCATCAGTGGTCCACAGTATAACACTGAATAGCTGGAAAATGTAAAATGGGTTGAGAACCTAAAAAACAAGATTTTTAAGTCAGGTTGAATGAGATATTTATAACCATACAGATTTTCCATCTTTTCACGTAAGAAGTAACCAACAAGATACTTACAGGATAAGCTCTATAGTCCCTAGGGCATATACTACCCAAAGAATAGGGCAAGATGTTAGAACTGTACATTTTTCAACATTAAACTACTAGAATTTGGCTACCTAAGCTTAATTTAATTTATTTGCATTCATTTAGATTCATGCCAAATCCAAATACAGACTCAGCTACAAACAGCTAAATGTGTGAATTTAGCTGTTCTTCATTCTGCTTTAGCAATAAAGTCATTTACTTCCAATAATATTGGACAACTAAAGGATACAAAATTTTTAATCAAATGGAACAAATGTTTACTTATTATGAACTCCAAACATGAATTTACTTATAAGTCAAAGGTTCACTGGAGCCCAAAGGGAAGACAAATATGAGATAATAAATTATACTGTTACACTTTCTCTAGTGAAATAATTAAAGATTAAAACCTAAAGGATAGAAAGAGATAATGGAGTCCTGGCAATAAACTTTGTTTACCCAAATTCCATAGTATTTCATCAGTTTCATCAAAGCCGCCCAATGTCTTAAAAAGGATGCTTCTGTACTTTTCAGAACACTTTCACATACATATAGTCCGATTTTACTTAAAAATCAAATGAGATATTCAGAAAGAATTAACTCCAATTTTATAGATAAAGGAACAGCAGGGAGGAAGGTCTTCTAAAGGTCAAAGGAGTTACTGACAGAACCATATTACACACCAAGCTTTTAACTTCTAATCATTACGCTCTGCTACGTTCTAAAGCAACACATATGGCTGCTCTCAGGAACTAACGGAAAACGATCTATTATTTCTACAAAAGGATCCATCCAACACAGCTAACTCTTGATCTTTAGCCAAAAATCAGAAGGAAGACTAGAGAGCCTAGTAACTCTGCTGGGCAAGAGCACTTCCTCCCTTCCTTTACATGCACAATCCTTTACTCACACCTCCTGTACGGCACTGACAACTGAACAGTCACTACGATAACTACTGACACGTGTTCCTCCCAGGCTGAAGGGCAGGTTCTTCAGTGTCAATCACCATGCCATGTTTTGTCCTCCAAACTTCTGGTACAATGTCTAATTTCCAAAAATGTACCACAAAATAGCATGTGAAGAAGAAAACATAATCAACTGTTTAAAAAAAGGGGAGGGGGAAAGACAAGACAGGTGTAGACATCTGTAAGATAGGGCAAGGTTTAGTCGGGCAACCTCCTGAGAGTAAAAACAAATCTACAGATAAGAAAAGCAAAAAATTAGACAACATAAGAAAAGGTAATTCATGCCTCAAATTATTTCTTTACCAGAGAAATATCTTACCTTACCAGTAAAAACATAAGCAAAGAAAAGTTGGAAACAGGAAACCAAGAATGCCTTATTACTTAAATCATGGCTCTTTTCAAATTGACAAATCTATTATTGCAAATGTTGAGACACGTACAATAGTCTTACCTCCTTAATTAGAAGTTTAAAAGCAGAAGGCACTTTCACACTAATTTCATTTACTCCATAAAGCAATTTTCTATAACAGGAAAACATAATAATGGTATTACATTATATAATATAATAATACAATTTAGGGAAGGCATTGCATAGATAAGGCTCAAACCACGACTGCTATTAAATCTGGACCTTATCCACGTTTCTAAATGCTTGTCTTCTACAATCTAAATTCTCTACCTACAGTATTTAAATCAAAGTAGTCAGTACTGGGTAACTATCCTATTGCCATTTATTTCATTCTGGCTCATGTCTCTTTGTATGACAAGCATCTTTTGCACTAGTCTATAATAACCATGTCAGCAAAAGGCTTTCTTATCCATCCTTAAACACAATGGGTCTCAACAATTTTGAATTTAAATTAATTTTTGCAGACTAAAAAGCAAGTAAATTTGAGGGGTCTCGTACCAGTTTTCTAATAAGAATACTGTACTTAGAATGTTTATTTCAAAACAGCGTACATTTGACTTTTTAAAATAATGCTTAAGTTACTTAAATCCTTCCACTTACATTCCTTATAACAGCACTTTCTATATGAGAGAGTAATTCTTGTCTTTTATGAAGTATAAGTCTGAACGAATGAATTTTTTTATATTCTAACCCTCTGAAAGAACAGCTATAGAAGTACAAGAAAATTTCTAACAACTTAAAAATGGCATTTATCTTTAAAATATGCAATACACTGATACATTTTTATACTTTAGCAAAGAGTAATATTATAAAAAAGATTATATCTCCCAATTTACAAATTTTCATTGTGGTAAATTTGAGCTCATGCTTACAAATCCCAATAATATATTTCAGAAAATCTAAGATGCTATCAATTGTAAGAGATACCATTATTTTATGTACTATCAAGAAAGATAAAAATGCTGTCACTAAAGGAACACACTCGACCCAGTGTGTGACACATCCCCCTTTTAGAGATATTAAAATGTGGGAGAATGTGCCCATGAGAATTGGCGAAATACAGCATATTTTCAGGGATATCAATTTCAAAATACCAGCTTCAACATTTCTATAATTCTTAAGCTGAGACATACTCTTACCCAAATAAAATATCAGTAAGTGTCAACTACTATGTCTATAATATTTAAATACCTGTTAATATGTATAACTGTATAGTAAAAGTGTGGACTGTATATACCACTTTATTTAGGAATTTTGATAAGAGAGCTCACTTTAGTTGGATAAAAATTACCTGTAGGCATGCATCCCCTTTGTCAGTCCTGCACTATGCTTTTCATAAATTGACGTACAAGAAACACCTTCATCCAGTCCCCTAAATAAATCCAAAGTTTTTACTTTAAACAAAGTTTAAAATATCCAAATTTCTTAATGCCTCATTTTTCTATATTCCTGACTTTGAAGTGTAACTTCCTTACAAATAGAAACCCTCAACAAAAATTTAGATAATGAATGAGAATTTTAAAATCTCAAATTCCTAAGATAAACAATAATAAAAGGTCTAAGTCTCCAACGTGGCCACTTCTAAGTTATCAAATGTATCTATCACATGATAAGATGGCTCTAAATACTTGTTTATATAATAATATTATTATTCTTTAAGGCTTTGCCCAAGCTGTAAGAGCTAATAAACTAATAAAATTAAAGGTAAATTACAACTAACTTAAGAATTCCAAACTAAAGATGAAAAAAATTTACTTTTAGCTATATAGTTTCCCCTCTTCAATTTCTTAAGCTTCACACTAAGAAATCCTATTCATTTCTTCTTCTTTCATTTCCACAAAAGCATCAATCCACATTCTTCCCTGATCTAACATATACCCGAGAGAGAAGCACAAAATTATACGAGTCACATGCAATGTCTAAAATCTGAAACAACTCTAACTGGAGTCAACTAACATATCTACTTTCCCCCAACATGTCTTAATTATGCTTATTTTCACTGAGATACTAGTCACAGAACTCTACAGCAAAGAGAATCTTAAACAACATTTAATTTATCCTTTTCCACTTTTTTCAGATAGGAAAACTAAGCTCTGTAATTAACTGTTATCATTGGGATAAGTAACTTCTACAAGTTTCTATGGCTGGCAAAGGCCACACGGCAAATATGACATTTTTTTCCCCACGGAGGTTGATGGCTTCTCCAAAAGCAGCAGGGATCAGCTCCAAGTAGAAAAGAAATTTTTTAAACACAATGGCAGCTCACTGCTACTGTTCTATAGGCAATGGTTCTTAACTAGGAACAGTCTTCAGAACTAGGCATGTGGAAATGCTCAGGTCCATTCCAGAACATTCCAATTCCTCAGTGTGTCTGAGGGAAAAATCCAGGAGTGACTATTTTGAATGTTCATAAGGTGATTCTCTTTTTACAGCTAATATTTAAAATTGCTTTGGCACTCTCAAGCAACGATACTTAGTGTTTACCACTTTAACAGCAATAAAAATGGAATCCTAATTTAGTAATTATATAACTTGAAGCCTCTACAAAAAATAAATTTTAAGGGATTACTCCAATTTGTCCTACCCAAATTTGTCACTGTCTCATCTTTATCCACCTAGTAAAGTTAAATTTCCGTTTGTCACTCCATCCCTCAAGTACCACCGGATGGAAGTGTCAGCAAGTTAGGTGATACTTCAGATACTCCGACAGGCCATGAGGGGCACTCAAAGTTCACTTTGAGACTAACCCTCAAAGAAAAAAGAAGCCAAACTCAGATCTGGGGATCAGACTGCTTCTAACTTTTACGTAAATTTTGCAAAGGTACAAAGTAGCAGGTGGGATTCATTCTAAAATGGTTAGTGAGTATTCAAATAACACCAGCGAGTTAATGAATAAGTGAATAAAAGTTATGAAATAAAAAAACCTCTTCAATTTTACATAGCACTGGAATGAATTCCTTTCTATCTAGAACGTTTTCAAGATACTCATAATATAATCCAAAAAAAATACTTACTTTAAGAAATCAAAATTGTGAAGCGTATCATCCCAGAAGTATCTTACACTATGGTGGGTGAAATAACGCATCTGTTGAACACACATAAATGTTACATCAAAAAACATCATTTATTAATAATCAAGTTTACTAACACAAATCTATCATATATAATACCACATATATTAAAATTAAAATGATCACATGTGACATGTAATCTGTTTCTTCTAAAAATACCTAAATTGTATTTTATATGGTGATAGGTATTTTTATGAACATAAATTTATCTCAAGCAAAAATAACTGCAAGCACAAAATTATAGGCTATCCATGACAGCATAAAATCTAACAACTCAATTTTAAAGAAACAATACCTGTTGTGATTGAGTCTGTGAATATCTACTCATCTCATGTCTGTTCGCTTCAGGTAGATTTTCAGTTAAATGAACAGCATGGCCATTTGAAACTTTATTGACTATAGATTTTGGACTCGAAAATGGGTGGGTTTCCAAAGAAAGAAAGCGAATTTTTGCACAAAACCACCTTTTGAATTCATCCTTAGAAAAGAGAAAGCGATAAAAGAATTAACTATGTATATTTTATAACAGCCTATATACCCTTATTTGATTTCCATTCTTTACATATTATTTATGCATCTCTAATTGAGAGAGCATCACTTCCTACTCACTAAATATTAAACCATTTCATGAAAATGCATAAATTCAAATGTGAAGTGCTTTCCATTGCTCATCATTTTTAGGACATACTTCAGTAATACAAAGTCCTGTAAAAGATCATGAGTCGTTTCTTAATTTACCCATCTACATACTGAGACTAAATACTAAAGCCTCTTATGAAATGCTCTCAATTAGGATTTTTACAAAAAAAATCAACCAACCTGGGGTACAGCAGCATCAGAGAATTGACAGAGAGCTGGTCTAGAGACACAGTCCTAACTGCCCAGTGACCTTGACAGACAAGCATTGTACGTCTCAGTGCATCGAAGAAATGAGTGGATTTGATCATCTTTAAGATTCCTTTACACTCTCTTCACTTTGAACACAGATGCTTTAGAAATACTAGGATTAGTAATCCTCATTAAATCCTAGCAATGATGTTCTGTTCTGACATGATTTTGAACAAAGTACACTACAGACATTATTTTACTCCTCAGACAAATCTGCTACACAAACACCCGGACTTACAGTAGTCCTCAGCAGCACCACTTCACAGTCTTTAATTGCAGCTCTAATACAGGTCGCCTTTACCCGCCACTCAGGCAACCAGTAAAGGAGCAGAAGGAGAAAGCCGCCAGTGCAAACCACTCCTACGGAAACTATGGCAAGCTTCCAGCGACTCAAATTATAGCCGTAAATCTCCTGTAAGGACACAGTGATCACATAATTAAATATCAAGTGATATGAGAGATAAATAAGTTCCAAAGTTCTTTGTTTGCCAGATGTGAATTACTATCTTGTCATATATACTGCAAATATTTTCCCAACCCATAATTTACCTTTAAATTTTGTTTCTGGCAAGCTCATTGTCAAAGTTGTATTTTTAAGTAGTTAAATACATTGTTATTTACATGTCATGATTTTACATTTGATTTTATGCTTAGTAAGTCCTTTCCTGCTGACTTAATATATTCATATTTAGTATATTTTCCTAGAATGTTTATAATTTCATTTTTACATTTGCCTTTTTACTTCTTCTAGAATTTATCTTATTATAAGGTAGGATTTGTTTTTAATAAACTTTTAATTTTGGAATAATTTTAGATTTACAGAAGTTACAAAAATATTAAGATTTCTTGTATACCTTTTGTCTATTTCTCCTAACGTTAACACCTTGATACATTTGTCAAAATGAAGAGACTAACAATGGTACACTACTATTAACCGAACTTTGTCTTTATCAGGATTTCACCAGTTTTTCTTTCCACTGTCTTCTTTCTGTTCTGGGATACAATCCAGAATATCACATTGCACTCAGATGAGGTAGGTTTTAACCTTATTTTGTTTCCAAATGATTAGCTAATTGTCCCCATACCACTGTGACTAATCAATTTGAACTCCTGATCCAAACTATTTCAACTGTTTCAGTTACGCCGCCCCCAACAAGGGTTGCAAGATTTCGCAAATGAAAATGAGCAAGGGCTAGCTAGAGGGCCTAGTTAAATTTAAATTTCAAATAAAAAACCAATATTTTTTTGTTTGTCCTATGAAATATATTCCTTGAGTATTTGAAATTCACATTTAACAGGATGTCTTATATTTTACCCAATAATCCTATCTCCCCCCAACACACAGAAAAAGACTGGAGAATTTTTTTTAGTAAGCCGATATTAAATGTCTTTATAAGTCAAAATCAGAAATCCTTTATTTGGGATTACAATTAAGCATTAGCTAACTTAACTTCTTAAATTAACAAATGAAAAAAACATACTTCCTTCCTCTAAGTTTTAACAGTTCACAAGTGAAACAGGAATTATGCTAAAACCAGCAGACAGAGATGTTACATAATCTCAATTCAAAAACAGAGGATGAAGAAAACATTAATTTATCTGTTTTTTTTTTTAATGTACTTTCTACTTCCCTAGATAAATAAATTGCAGAGATAAACTCTTCACACTTTACAAGTAAATTATAAAAGCTAGTCACCATTTCATCTTCTTGACCCTGGTTGATAGTCTTCCTTCCTTCTTTGTCCATATCTACAGTGGTTTCAAAGGCCTTGTGCTTCAGAACAGTTGAGGACAACTGAGGGAAGAGAGGAACAAATGCTAGGGAGTTATTTTGTATCTTAGTAGACTATATAACTTCATACCATCAGATTTCTTGTGGTGACAGAGGCATCAAGGTTTAACTGGTATTTAAGTAGTCACTAAAAAAGAGCTAGTTGATCCTGACGACATTTTCAGTGGTGTGCCAGATCTTGAGCCTGCATTACTTACTATCACAAAACTTGACCTATTTCATTAATTTATACTAGCAATAGCCTTGCTACAAAACAATTTAAATGCTGAGAGACACTACTACAGAATCTTCCTTTGTCATTCCCCAGACTCAGAGAAGTAGCCTAGCTTAACCATCTTGAGCTAAAAGTACTCGACGTTACTCAATTTACTGCTTGAAGTCGCGTGAAGAAGTAAAGCGCCAGCAAAGAAACCAACACAAAACCTTTCAGGGATCATCCAACCAATATTCACTAAGCACCCAGGAAACACATGGCAATCCCTGGCCAAGAGTCGATCCCTACAGCTGGCGCACCCTATTGGAGATCACTCAACTGACTCCCCCACTCTGAGCCTAAGTCTGGTAAGCATCTCCCGATTGCTGCTGATGCCTGTGATGCTTGGCTAGGGGAAAACTCACTGAGCTCACTGACAACTTTTCCTGTTTTAAAAAAAAAGAGATTAATTTCAAATATGAGACATTCACACATATTAAAGAGATCTTCAAAATGCAAAACAATGCCAGATTTCTTGTGAATTTTTTGTTTTTGGAAAATATTTTTCAAAAATGTTATTTAATGTAATAAGTTTACTACTGTTATGTCTTATCAAATTAATATTCTTTAAGATATATCAGTCTTAACTAATATAGTATCAATAGATATAACCCACATCAACAAAAGCTCTTTAGACTTCACAATAATTTTCAAGAATGTAGAACGATCTGAGCCCAAAGAGTTTGAGAGCCACTGTTTTAGACCAAGATGATCTCTGTAGAACAAATTGGGAATGTTACCTTCCTTGTTCCAGATACCACACCTCTACTCATCTATCCAGTGTGGAGCACAGGCCTGACACATGACCGACACTCAAAAGTTAACTGTTCAATGAATGACCTGATGAAGAATTTGTGCTAAGACAGCAATGTCTATTTAATGTTTACATGGTATGAATTACTAGCCAAGTAAAACCCAACTGCAGGATTTCAAACTAATCCCATATATAAGACTACTGAAATCTCTTGATTTACATCATCAACAAAATAACCAATAAAAAATATTGATGCCTCCTGCACCGGCACCCAGAGCTTCTCCACCTTCCAGCAGCCCCGGAGATGGGGTCAAAACTAGGTAAGGCCTGGGCTTTCCAAAGAAATAAAACGAAGGAGATTGAATACAGAAAGAAAAAGAAAATGGACTTGGTGCCATACTGGAAAAAAAGCCTTAGAGGTCTCTGGTCCAACCTCTCTAAAACAAGCCACATTATCATACAAAACCCTTTGGGCAATTCAGTAACAATTTCTTCTCTAGGGTAGTGTTACAGCCCTGAAGCATAGTACTCAAGTTGTCCACCATGGTAAGACTGATTCATCAAGCCAATATGACTTGAGGTAGCAGGTATTCTCCAGGACCATAACTGCTGCTACAGACTACGGGGAGAATGAGCAAGGCCAACTCCTTCCCTGTAGAAAAGATCAGCTGTTGTTGTCTGAATGTACAAGTTACAGCCCGATCCTGCAAGGCATTAAATGTCCACGTGCCCACCTTGCAGAGGTAAGGCAAAGGCACTCTGCCTGACACTGTCCCCTCTAAAGAATACCAGTCTGGGGTTCTTAACCTTTAGTCTGTGGCTCTTCGCTACGTTCTGGACTGAATCTCAGAATCATCACTCAGGATTCATCAGAGTCATTTTTGATAACCCAATACAGTAAGGCACTGCATAATGCCATTTCAGTCAATGACACATTGCATACATGCCAGTGGTCCCATAAGATCAGTACCACGTAGCCTAGGTGTGTAGCAGGCTGCAAGATCTAGGTTTGTGTAAGTGCACCCTGTGATGTTTGCACAACGACGAAATTGCCTGTATACCTGTCATTAAGCGATGCATGACTATACAAGTAAGTGTGATCCTATTTCCCAACACCACCACCTAAAATATGTTTCTTCAAATTCTCATATGGAGAAGACTTCCACTTCCAATCAAGATGGAAAAACAGGGACCTGATCTGCTTTCCTACCTAAAACAACAATCAAATGGACCAGATATATAAAACGATAGTTTTCAAGTAACTGGGCATAAGACAATGAAGTACACTAATACAGACACGGGAAGCAAACTAGGTGAGCTCTACAGCTGACCCAGCTTACAAACTGAAGAGTTTGCAGGCTTGCAAAAAAGAGAGGACAGGAAACCCAGGGGGAGCACAACAGTCTCCCTGAGCTGGAGAGATGAAGCTGGGAGTCTAGGGAGGCACCAGAGCAAGCAGGTTCGCAAGGCAGATTACCAGAAGAGAGATCTGTACAGAGAAAGCACACCGAACATCTGCAAGATGGTCCCCCTCAAGTCTTCAGCTGAGTACTATGAGCACTTGTATGTGAGGAAACAACCAGAGGCCAGGGAACTAACCATCCAAAAGGATTAAGAAGGAAAAAACCATCAGGGCTCAGACAGGGCTACGATGAGTGCCTGTTCCCACCAACCACAGTGGAAAACCTCCTTAGTCACAAGGAATCAGGGAGTATATTCAGAAGGGTTTTGTTTCAGTAGTGGGATCAAATTAGCCCTAAACTGAAAATTAATCTGGTCCTGCCTATTAAAGCTTTAAAATAAGACCTGAAAGAATAAAATTGTTTCCAAGTAACTTAGCTGCTTCATAGAACAAAGTTCAAGGATATTTACAGGAATATAAAGTATCTAGTCCCAATGAGTCAGTGTCTGACATCCAATTACAACTTAACGGGCATGCAAAGAAACAAGAAAATACAGCCCATAATGAGAAAAAAAAATCAATAGAAAAGGACCCAGAAGAAAGATAACTGAATTGGTAGACAAGGACATTAAAATAGCTGCTGTAACTGTAGTCCGTATGTTCAAAAAGCAAAGGGAAAGACTGAACATGTTAAGCCAGAGATATGAAAGACATGAAAAAGAACCAAATTGAACGTCAGAGAAAAAGTACAACATCTGAGATGAAAAATATACTAGATGGGATTAAAAGCAGGTTAAACACTGCAGAAGAATCAATGAACCTGAAGACACAGTAAGAGAAACATCCAAAATGAAAAACAGAGAAAACAGACTGGTGAAAAAAAATAAATAAATAACAGCATCAGTAGCTATAAGACAACTTCAAGCACCCTAATATACATGTAAGGTGGGAGGGAACAAAAAATATTTAATAATATAATGACCAAAAATGTTTCCAAGTAGATGAAAAAACTATAAGCCCACAGACCCAAGAAGCCCAACTAAAGAGTAAGCAAGGAAACATTAAGAAATTACACCAAGGCATGTCATCATGAAACTGCTCACAACCAGTGACCAAAAAAAAATCTTAAAGGAGCCAGAGAAAAGAGATGCGCTATATCCTAAAGAGATAGATAGGAATGACATCAGATTTCCTGCTAAAAACAATGCAGGTAACAAGAGAGCAGAGCAACAACTTTGAAGTGGGGCCACATCTTTGAAGTACAGAGAAAAAGAAACTATTCAGAGAATTCTACACCTAGCAAAAATAATCTTCCAAAATCAGAGATGAAATAAAAGACTTTTTCAGACACAAAAGCTGAAAAAATTTCATCATGAGCAAACCTACATCATAAAAAAAAACATTAAGAAAAGTCCTCAAGTAGAAAGATAACTCATGGAAATATGGATCTCCACAAAAGAATGAAGATCACCAGAAATGGTAACTATATGGGTAAATACACAAAA
Organism: Equus quagga; assembly: GCF_021613505.1. Lineage (NCBI taxonomy): Eukaryota > Metazoa > Chordata > Mammalia > Perissodactyla > Equidae > Equus > Equus quagga. Next base: position 28,836,566 of record NC_060270.1, on the reverse strand, counting down.
CAATAGGATAAAGAATAAGGAGAAGAGGAAGTATACTTTTTGCAAGGTTTTTTGTTTTGTTTTGTTTTGTTTTAATGAGGAAGATTAGCCCTGAGCAATCATCTATGCCAATCTTCCTCTATTTTGTATGTGAGATGCCAGCACAGCATAGCTTGATGACCAGTATGTAGGTCTGCGCCCGGGATCCAAACTCACAAACTTCAGGCCACCAAAGTGGAGCAGGTGAACTTAACACTATGCCCCCGGGCCCCTCTTGCAAGGTTCTTACACTCTACTTGAAGCAGTTTAATATCACTAGAAGGAAGACTGTGTAATAAGTCAGAGATGTGTATTATAAACTCTAAAGCAATGACCAAAATAAAACAGTCATAACTAAAAAATCAATCAACCAACCAACAAAGGCTATTATACAGAACCATAAAAAGTTCAATTGACGTAACAGGAAAAGAAAGAAAAAGGAAACAAAAAAGAGATGAGACAAATAGAAAACAAACAGCAATATGGTTGATTTAAACCTGACTATATCAAAAATCATATTAAATGTAAATGGTCTAAACAGCAATTAAATGGCAGAGACTGTGGTTCTATTTGGTGGGGGAGGTGAGGAAGAGTGGCCCTGAGCCAACATGCAGGCCAATTTCCTCCACTTTGTATGTGGGACACTGCCAAAGCATGGCTTGATGAGTGCAGTGTAGGTCCACACCCAGGATCCAAACTGGTGAACCCCGGGCCGCCAAGGGGAGCATGAGAACTCAACCACTAAGCCAGACAGGTCCTGTGGTTATATTTTTAAAAAGCAAGACTACAGGTAACTATACACTGACTGTAAGAATGCAACTTACACAAGTAGGTTAAAAGTAAAAGTAAGAAAGATATACCATGCAAACACTCTGCAAAATAAAGCTAGAATGATTATTAACATCAGACAAAACAGATTCCAAAGCAAAAAATATCAACCAGGGATAAAGCCATTTCATAATGACTGGTCAATTCATAAAGATAAAATAATCCTGAACATGTATACATTTAACAGACCTTCAAAATACATGAGGCAGACACTGATGAAACCTAAAGGAGACAGAGAAATTCACAATTCTTGTTGGAGATATCATTTAAATACTGCTCTCTCAATAAGTGATAGAACAAGTAAATTTAAAAATACCAGGTAGGACACAGAAGATCTGAACAACATTATCAATCAAGAGGTCTCAGCTGATATTTGCAGAACACTCTACTCAACCAAAGCAAAATATACATTCTTTTAACATGTTAACAGAACATTTACCAAGAAAGACCATGTTCTGGAACATAAAAAGATTCATATCATACAAAGTGTGTTCTGAACACAATGGAAATAAATTAGAAATCAGTAACAGAAAGTAGGAAAGCCTTATTATATTTGAAAACAAAATAATGCAGTTCTAAAAAATTCATGAATCAAAGAAATCAACAGAGAAAATACAAAGTATTCTCAACTGAACAAAAATGAAGACATATCAAAATTTGTGGGATGCTGCTAAAACAGCCCTTAGAAAATTTGCAGCACTAAATTCCAGTATCAGAAGAGAAGAAAGGTCTCAAAATCAAGACTTCAGCTATCACCTTAAGATATTAGAAAAAGAACAGCAAATCACATCCATAGTAATCACTAAATGGAAATAACTAAATTCAGAAGAAATCAATGAAATAAAAAACAGAAAAATCAATGAAACCAAAAGTTGGTTCTTTGAGATCAATAAAATTGATCATTTCTAGTTAGACTCAAATTACCAATACCAGGAATAAGAGAGAAGACATCACTACAGATTCTCCAGGTATCAGAAGGATAATCAAGGAACTTAATTAACAACTTTACACTAATGCATCAACTTTTCTACAGGTTTGAACTTACTTCCAAACAAAATTTAAAAATTTTAAATCCTATCTTTATTGGTCAGGGGATGTCATAAGTTGGTAACTGCTAAAGCCGAGAGATAAGTACACGAGAGTATACCGAGAGATAAGTACACGAGAGTTCACTATACTAATCTTTCTACTTTTTAGTATGTAGAAATTGACTACAATAGAAAGTTGTTTAAAATAAGTAAAAGCCACCCACCTGAAGATTTTAGGAGAAGAAAATTTTCAGAAGATATTCATTCCTGGCACCAGGCCACAAATCTTGAGAACTCTGCCTCTATATAAGTCCACTGACTCAACCTATTATGTACCAGGCTTTATCCATAAACTCTTACTGCTGGGCTCTGAATGTAACTTTTGACTCTGTCTTTCATCCATTGCCCAGAAATATAGATCTACTTTCCCACTTTTGTAAATACTAATTTTTCAATGTAGAATGTATTAGCAGATAAAAGGCACACTTTCTATAATTTTAGAAAAGGAATTACTACTAAAATTCAATGTTTTCATTAAGTCCATGTACTTATAACTATTTAAAACTTTTTCCCCAAATACCTCTTGACAGAGTTCACCTTAGTCTAACATACCTATATTCTCATTTCATCTTCTACAGTTCAAAACTGCTCAGAGGAAAAAATACTCCAATTAATTATTTTTAAGTGAGTTATTAAAGACGGTGCATCAACTATAACAATGTATTTTCTACAATTCTTGACCATATTATCTCATTATTCTCTTTACGAGTACTATTTCTCTGAAATTTAGCTTACTTTTAAGGCAAAATTCTTACATCTTACCAAATTTTACCAAAGTTGAAATATTAAAAATAAATGAGTTAAATAAAAACTTGCTCTAAAAACCACCAATTACTATTCTCTTTAAACATACCTCATAGGAAATTACCCAAGAATTCATCTTTCAGACAAAGGTTTAGTAAAATCCAATGAAACCATTGTAACAGCTTACATTTAAAACACATATATTGTAAATGCATATTTAAATTTCAAAAACATACACAAAAATAGAAAGCCCTTCTGACTTTCTATGACTCCATGAAGATAAAAACCTATGTAAACATATTTGAAAATATATTGCTTACCAAGATGAAAACACATATTAAAGACTATCCTACCATATATCTAATTAGACACCTGAAGCATTAATATCACACGCCTAAAATCCATTTAACTTACAGAAATATAACTTCAGTGGTTTGCTGAAGTGCATGTGTTTTCTAATCAAGTCAATTTCTAGATCATAGAAAACAAACTAAAGAAATTTTTCTTACCAAGAGCACTATATCATCATTCTCCCAAATGCTGATATTAGCAGAGCTTTCAAAAGCTGCCTCTTAACAATAAAAATAAAATAAACCAAGCATAAAAATCCATTCAAATGAGAACCTTCTGCCAAATATTTGTTTTGGTTCTTTTTGAACTGCTTTCAAAACCATTAAGACATTAAAATTTAGGATTTTTTAATTCCCCAATTTTAAATAGGTTTTCAGAAGATATACCCTTCCGCTAACTGCTTGCCACTGGTAGAGCTCCTATTTTGTGAATAAATCACATCCAGCTAGCACACTGAAGTCCCAATTCCAAAGCGCATGCCTGAGCCTTGATGTTATCTGAAGAGCAAGAAGCTTATAGGCTATTGTGCTTAACCAAACCCTTCCTTGCATTTACAATGAACTTGATTTTTTTGTCTGAGTAAAAACAGCAGCACAGGACAAAGTGAAACTATCAGGAACAAATCTAATTCTAATTTTTGAAAGTTTACTTTTTTTTTCCACATTATATAATTACTAAGAACCATTTAAAGTATAGTCTTTAATCTAGGATAAGAGTTAGTCAGATCTCATTTCCTAAAACAAGATGAGCTGGCCTCAACAGAACAGAAATCCCCTAAGCCATCTTTGCTTCAAACCTGAGTTTCTCATGAGCTCTAACAAGAGTATTTCAATGGTCTGTGTGTGGAGGGTTTTCTTCGAGGATATTCTATGTATGCACCTCGAATTTCAAAGTAGGTAATTTCACAAGGTGATTTCAGAGAATGACCTGTAACTCAAGTAAAACTTCAAGCAATGCAATTATGAATAACACATTTTTAATTTAACTTTTTACTTCAGTATTTGCCAATTTCAGCAAGACTGAAGTAAAAAACTAAAATTAAAAATGTATTACTGAAAATTCACAAAACTAAGTAATTATAAAAGAAACCCTCAAACAATTTTTTTATGTTTGTAATACACACTTCTGGAGTTCTAAAAATTCAAACTGCCCTAAGACTTTTGGGCCACCTTGTATGGCTGAAGGACAAAGGGCATCACCCCACTTTGTTTTGTAGTTCTAGATTTTTACCCGAGAATTAAACATACCTACCCACATTAAATAAAGATTTGATAAACCCATCTTTAAGGAGCACTCAGTAAAGGGCGTTTTAAAGATCCTGAAGCACAAACAGCACAGCCAGCATCCTGACTATTATTTCGTTGTCAAATCTGCAGCATTCAAAGCAACTAAGATGACCTTCTGCAATTCAAAAGCATTTCTACCTTTACAACTGAAATAAAAAGAGCCCTAACACATAGAAAATCCTAACTCTACTCACTGAACAACCTCAATTTTAATATCGACACACAATTGTGTAAAAAGAATAAAAAAGAAAAATCTCAATCTCTCAACTACAGTAACTAAACTGTGACAAAACTTTGAGGGCAAAACTTAACACTTCAAGTCAGCTCCTAACAATAAGAATGACATAATATAATTTAATGAATACATGGAAATTTTACAAGGATCCCAGCTAAATTTTAACAAAGCTCTACTGAATACCCATTTTATCACTTCCCATCTTAAACTTTCTCTTATAATACATGCTTTTGTTTCTGTGTTTAGGCTTAAGGAAGACCATTGTATCCAATATACACCGAACCAGACTGTATTTACATTTGTGAAGTGCAGTCTTTGTATAATTTTACCTTTTTGTATGTTACAAAAATATGATAGATGTAACAAAATAAGTTATAATTAGGAAAGATAATGTAATTATCTTAGGATCAACAGTAAGAAAATTAAGTTATAACTGACCCTGCATTATAGAATACTTGCACACATTTTTATCACTTTTATTATATACATTATTTAAAGAAAGAAATCAACCCTCTTATTCAGAGAAACTCCATGTGGTAAAACTGTCATCATCAGACAAAAATGTGGCTTTGACTATTACAATCAACCATACAGTAGTTAATTAGTAAAAAATGGGAAAAGGTACCCTAAGACTGACAAATTGCATCTTTTTTTATTTTCTCTTTATAAGAAAGGAATTGTATTAAAAATCATTTACATACAACAAAATAAACAGTTTGCATTTTTTAAATATTTACTTATATGAATGACAGATTTCCTTTCATTCATGAACGCTACTTTGATCTTAAAACTTTTATACTTCCACTTAAATATTCCTCATGTATGTCACTTTTCAAAATTCCATATTCAAGGACTGAGAGTTGTGAAAGTGTTGTAAATTGCTGGATTGATTTCAAAATCTCACCACCTATTATGAAAAAGGCTGCAGCAGGCAACAGAAAATAGCGGACAGGATCACTGTGTTTAAGACCAGTCCTACAGACTGAATATTCAAAACTGGCAGAACCAAAAAGGCCTAGAAAGAAAACTGGCACCTACCCCTAAATTAATCAAAAGCCAAATATATCAATAAATTGGTGACAGTGGCTATCAGTGGTGACAGTGTGTTGGGATGGCAGGGGGGAGAAACTTTAGTACTTGCTGAATGCTTCTGCCACTTAACATGCAATACTTTAAAATAGTTGAAGAAAGAAAGGAAAGGAAGGAGGAAGGCTGAGAGTCTGTATAAACTCCTAACTCTACAACACACTGCGAGCCTTGGGTCTCAAATTGCAGGAAGCTCGAAAGCACTTCACGGTGCCCTATCAGACCAGCTCTTTGCTTGGACTTCACTCTTAAATTATTTTACCCCAGGCAAGATAAAGTAGTCATTCTGAGGGCTCCCTTTTTTTTTTTTTTAAGATTGGCACCTGAGCTAACAACTGTTGCCAATCTTTATTTTTTTCCTTTCTTTCTGCTTTTTCTCCCCAAATCCCCCCAGTACATAGTTGTATACTTTAGTTGTGGGTCCTTCTAGTTGTGGCATGTGGGACGACGCCTCAGCATGGCCTGATGAGTGGTGCCGTGTCCTTGCCCAGGACCTGAACCAGCGAAACCCTGGGCGGCCGCAGCGGAGCGTGCGAACTTAACCTCTCGGCCACGGGACCAGCCCTTGAGGGCTCCTTTGACAAGCACATTTCTACTAAGCTGCAGCTGATCATATTTATTTTTGTATCTCCTCCACAGCTTGGCTCCACTGAGGAAAAGTACTAGCCAGAGACACAGCCTAAGTACAGCAAATTTTAAACTGTTGTACCAACCTAACTCATCGGTAAGCATTAAGTGACCACATATGCCACGTTTATTATTACTACATTAGGAACAGTAGGAGATAGACAACTTTACCCGAAAACACACACAAAAGAATAACCAAATTAAAAGAACAGAGAACTCAAGAGTCAGTTTTAACTTGTCCTTAAATGACAATTAATTCAACATGAACTATTTTGCAAGTTCCTTCAGCTGTTCTGGTTTCAACTTCTTCTCCACTAAAATGAGGCAGTTGTAATAATTCATATGAAACATTCCACCCATGAAAGTCTTTGACCTACAAAAATACTACCTTGCTTGTAGCCTGCTGCTGTACTCTTTCACCACTAAGCGGCGTTCCAACATTAGCAAGGGAAGAGGCTGGCAGTTTCACAAGCCTTGATAGAGCAGCTGCTGATCAAGAGTGACGAAAGATGAGAAGTTATATATAAGATTTTACTTTTGTACCTCCAGAGATACTAACACGGGAAAGTAATAGTTGCCTATACAATTGTCTCTGTTTCATGTGTCTCAATGGAAAAATATCACATGCAAAAAAAACCACAAAACAAAAGATAATGGGGAGGGGATAAGGCAGGCATATTATTACTCCCTTTATAAAGATTACTCCCAAAATCACAATTGTGTGAAAGTAGAATTTAGGGATCTAACAATGTCGTGGAGCAGGGGAGGGGAGAACAGTAACAGTTAAAGAGCATGCGAACCTATTAGAGAACAAGCTGAGGTAAAGTGTAAGATTATGTACTTAAACATTACTTACCCATTAAACTGGCCAAAACAAAAGACAAGGAGCAACTCCTACACACCACTGTTAAGAGTGAATCTGCACCACCTTTTTGGAAAACCAACTGACAGTATACTAAAGTTTGAAACCCCCACATACTGTGATCAAACAATCCCGATTAGAAATCCATGTCATATGTACCTGTACATGAATGTTACTATTAACGGTTTCTTCCCATTCGTCCGTATTGTTAGACTTAAGAAATTTAGAATAAAAATGCTGTGTTTTAATTTGGGAGTGAGAGTGGGTACTTACAGGCAAAAAAACCTAACGGAAACAAGTAAGAGTATTTTAAAACAATCACAAAAGATATTGTGTGACATGGGCATTTAACAATAGGAATTGACAGATCAGAGTTCTAATTAACAGCTTGCATAAACAAGTCAAATTGACAAGTGAGCCTAAAACTCCAAACTAAAAGTTACACTTTTAAGCTCAGAGGCAAAGTAAGGGGTTTGTTAAGTAATATATAAATGAATGTTTCTTCCATTTTAATGCAAATTAGTGACTATTTCTTCTAAACTGTAATGCTGTTAAATCAAATCCCCAATAACTTGTTTTGTTATTTCAATCAGTAATTTAAAAGATGTTCTATGAAATCTAAACACTCCTGAATTCTGACTCATATTTTCCACATTTTAGCAGAGCTAAACTCGGGGTGCAGGTAGGATGAAACCTCACTGTTGCAAATGGTAGGTGACTGTCGTGATGTGGTGGTCACTGCAGGCACATGCTCAAAGCTGGTCTCAACTGGTCATAGGACTGTCATTTCAGTTGAGTCAAGTGCATAGTTGGTAGTACGAGGTGAGTTTTAAATTGTTGATTAAAAGCACTCAAAAAGATTACACTGTAGCTCCACGTTGAAACAAAAAGTAATAGTGTGCACAGAAAGGTTCCAAAATAGAGCAGCAAAGTGCAGAGGACGAGCTAGGATAAGAACCGGGTTGGAGCGGGGGGAGAATGCAGAAGGAAAAAAGAGAAAAACAGAAGAAAACCTTCCAGAGAATGAGATTTTTAAGTCTTCAGTATGTTAAAGACTTACACATAGACCCCAGAAATCTTCATTTTTCTCGTTAACAGCAAATCCAAAAATAATTTTTCTTCATTTACTCAACATGGTTCAGTTCAAGATTATTGCATTACATTTACAAGAAAGCAAAATTAGTTTTATTCATGATCTATACTACAGTATGGTTCACATTTCATTCTTGCAGACATTATGAAGACTCAGCCAAAAACCAACACAAAATCTCTAAGAAACTATTCTGCATAGAAAGTACCATCCGGCAAGTCTACAATTACAACTGATAGGCACTTGATCAGCTTTTTAAAATTACATCAATTTGTCTTTTTCCGCTTTACTCCTTTTTCCCAATTTGAAACTTACCCATGTTGACTCAGCATAGAAAGGAAGTACAAAGCCTTTAACATCTGCATTCAACAAATATTTCAAAAAGACAGCACTGTAAACTGCTTGTGAAGAGGATAATGGCCTTACTCATGGTACAGTCATCATAGAAATCTGAACTTTCTCATTTCCTATGGTCATTCTGTAATCCACTATTCAGGATTTCTTTTTAAAAAGTCAACGTATTTGGGAACTGTGCCAACCACAATAATAATACCAATCAGAAAAATTGACATTTGTAGAGGCATTTTTAGTTTACAAAACACTTTTACAGGCATTATCTACATTACTTACCATTTTTCAATCAATATTATCTTTTAAAAAAAAGAAAAAAATAACCTTCAGTTAGCCAAGATTAACACTTTTCACTTTGCCTAGAAAGGCAAGCATGGGGTGACTTTATATCAAAAAGGCTTACCAACAAATTTAAGAATGACATGCAGATTGCACCATCTTTCAAGGGTCTATTTTTCAAAAATTCATTTGAAAGCCAAATGTACTTGAAATACATTCTTTCATAAGGAAAATAGTGACTAGGTTCCCAAAATGGCCCACAAAGGACCTTTCTACCTCCCACAGTTCTGCTGAACTGTACTTCACATTATGCTAGCCTGGGTGGTGGGGCAGGTAGCCAGGTTAACAAGCTTCTACTTCCTCTGCCCACTTCTTAATTATTAATATTCCCCAAGTCTCTGCTTCCTCTGCCCATTTCTTAGTTATTACTATTCTCCGGCTTCTCTCTTTGTAAGAACATCACCAAGGGCCAAGGGTGGCACTCCTGGCCCCTCTGTCTACAGTGGCAACCACCAGTCAGTATTTTCAGTGCTGATCTCTCACAGGTTCCAGACCCACGGATTCAAACATCTCCTATACATGTTTGCAGACAACTAAAATTCAATAGGTACATTTTATCTTTCTTCCAAAATGAATATGATTTGCCTAAAAAGCCATAGGAATCTGGAAGTCATCCTAGGCTCCATGCTGTCACACGTCTTCTATATAAAACTGGGCACTAAGTCTGCCCGCTTCTACCTCTCTCAGATTCACCTCACCATGCCCCGTCTCCCTTGGCATTGCCTCAACTCAGGTCTGTATCCCCTCTCTAGTCTCCCTCATTCAAATCAATATACAAATCACACATGATCATCTCTCTCTCTGCTTAAAATTTCAATAGCTTCCTATTGTCTGCAGCAGCATTTCCCAAACTGGTAAAAGAGTCCCTCCAAAATAAAATTTTAAGGAAGGCATCCCTTGCTCCTATAAATTGAAGAAAAATACTGGATTAAACAAAGGTGAGCAGTCCTTTCACTAGCAAGACTTTGAAAAGTCTTACAATGCACAACACTATGTGTTTCCCTACAGCGGGGAATTGAGGTAGAAGAGAGGCCCAGCTGGGCTCCAAGGACAAAGGCACAATTGACCAGAAGACGTAAAGTCCTTCAGAACCTGACCTTGCCTAGCTGTCAACACCATCTGTCGTCCACCAATGGTTATGATTCACCCCTTACCAACTTTACATCCCACCAACACAGAACAAAATTTGCAGGTCGTCAAAGAGCCCTACTGTTTCCTGACTCCATTCCTTTATTATATGTTGTTCCTTCTGCCAAGAATGCCCTTCCCTAACTTAGTCTGGCTGAAGAGCTGCTACTAGTCCTGCCAGACCCTAGCAAAGCATCTTCTCTACTAAGCTTTGATTGTCCCTTTCACCTCCCAGCAGAGGAGTTCTCCCGCCTTTGCCCCTCCTCTGTCCGTATCAGAGCGCTTGTCCCCCAATATTGGACTTACAAACTAAAAACCTTAAAGGTTGGGAAACAGGCCAGCATCCAGAAATGGAGCTGAATAAATGAGACAGGGAAAGACGGGGGGGGGGTGTGAGGAAGAGGTAAAATCTTTCCTCTTTTCCTGTGCAAAAGCTCCCACATCTCACCCCTATGCCCCTTTCCTGACACGCCCAATACCCTCTCTCCAGGATCCTTAGTGACCTCACGTAACCCTATACAACCCCCACCACAGCACTATGCTCTTCAGTATCAACTGCTTCCTCTTCCTCTTAATCAAGGGTCTTTCTGTTCAGAAGTTAATACATAAATGAGTTATAGCTTCTCAAAGCTGATAAATCTCTAAGCAACAAAATTTTAAAAAAAGAAGTATGGAGGAGATGTGGGGAGCAGGCACTGCAGATCTACCACCCAGAGAGGCTGGTCCCTCTAAGTTGGAGATTCTTCCTGACTGCCTTACATGAAGAGGTCCCACTTCTTCACTTCATCCACTCCTGCACAGGAGCAGCAGTGGGCACCACTGACAGAGAGAGATGGAGCTGATGCTCCCGCAATCCTATGAATCGCCCATTCTTCCTGGACTGAAAAGCTTTGTTTATCTGTTTTAGAGACCATTTACGGTCAATTTTTCATTATTATGGACAGACAGTCTCACCAACATGTTCACCAATGAACTTAAAACAGTGCCTGTATCCTAGCCAAGCAGTATCTTGAAATCTAACCCCAGACTGTTGCTTTATTTAAGAAAAGGCAAATTAATCAAGAAAACCAAGATGTTGCCCAAGTATCCTAATATTTCAAAATAAACCTGTAAATATTAAATTAGGATTCTAACAAGAATCATTATGGTTTATCACCATTTCTGATTTCACAAAAAGTCATTTGTTTGAATATCATTATCTACATGTGCCAAAGGCCAAAGATTACAAAGACAAAATTTCTCACCTCAAGGAGCCAAGTCTAGCGGGCTAGAGAGTAAGTAAGCAAATACACATCACACAAATGGCTGAGTACTGCAATCAAGCAGGTAGCATGGGAGCTACGGCAGCAGGGAGAGGAGCAGGGGAGGGGGAGGAGGGCAAAGGACGGAGAAGACTTCAGAGAAGAACTGTCCTTGACCTAAGACCTGAAGGGTGTGAAATCCATCACAAACAAGCAGTAAAAAGAGGGGAAATAACAGAGGGATGGAATCCAAACAAAGAAATTACCATAAGCAAAAGTACTAAGGTGAGAAATCCTAGAAAAGGTCACGAATACAAGTTACTCAAACTGGCTGGAGCAAAGGGTGGTCTCTGGGGAATGGCTGGAAATGGAGCTTAAAAAGATGGACAGGATCAGATTTTGATGAAGGGGCTTGATTGACATATTAAAGATATGGATTAACTTGTACATGATGGAGTTTCTGAAAACTTTTCAGCTGAAGTGTGACCCAAGGCTACATCAAAGGGTCACATTCCCAAAGGATACAATGTGAACAGTGTCCTCTGGACTTGGGCAATGCAGCAGCACTGGGTTCACCTGCCACACTGTTCACCTCTAAGACGGCAGAACTCATTCATCAACGTACACCCAGCACCTAGCCCTGTGCCCGGCACACACAGGAACCAAAAAAAGTACTGAATAGTTAAATGAGCTAACATAATCCTGAGGGCATAACCAAGAGGCCCTAACCAAGCCTCCTTCCTTACTGCCTATAAATCACATCTCATGCATGACAATAATTGGTAGACGCCACGACTTTTCAGGGAGCACAAGGAAGGGTTATTCACTATGGGCTGCATCAGAGACGAGAAAGGATTGAGGGGAAAGACACATTAAGATGCTTCTGAAACTGACTAGATTAAACCATTTATTCTATTCCTCTTCTCACCAAAAACTGAAGAGAAAACAACCATGGCTTAGCTCAAAATTACTCACCAACTAACTCTAAGGCAGTGATAACTATAAAAAGTATATTTTCACATCAAAAGGACTTGTGAAATAAAAATCTACTTAAGAATTGGCTGGGTTAGTCCAGTCTTTCAAATAATTAAGTGCTCCAAACAAAATTAAGCTACTTGCCTGTAGTACTTTAAATTTTACTTAGTAAACTGAATTATATTATTATAATTGGCAAAATTCTTTCTTTGATGCTTGGGAAAATAATAAGGAGAAAAATTCTTAAGAGAAATGTTAGGAATCATGAACAAAAATAAATTATAAACGAGCTTAGAAAACTGATGGCTTAAGAAGCAAAGGTATAATCTAGAGCTGGAAGAAAAACCTCTGGAGTATGAAGAGCTCGTGGCTCATATTAAAGAAATCAGTCCAAAGGCCACAGAAGGAAAATAAAATTTCAAGTCTTCTTTCTAAAGAAAAGATGTAGACAAATTTCACTAATCAGTATTTCTAAATGAAAACAAGGTACGTAAAAACACAATTAAACATATTTTTTAATTTTATAAGGTGGCCAGGGAGAAAACCAACAAGTAATAACATAGAGTATGTGGGGAAAAAAAGAAACCACATACATACCCAGAGACACAAAGAAAAGACAAAAATATACATAAAATGTACATTAGAGATACATGAGATTAACACCTTGAGGTTTTTAGGATGTTATTACCAAAGATGAAAAATCGGGGTATTTTTGTTATGAAGAGCCTGCATATAATACTATGCCATTACCACCTGCTGCCCCACTTTAAAAAAGAGCAGTCCTCAGTCACGGCCCCCCACACACACTCACGCCACACTCTCATGACACTCACTCAACCACTCCCTCACTCACCCACACACACGACTTGTTTTGAATATGTTACCTGCTATTAAACTAAAAAATAATAGTAAGTTCCCATTTACTCTTGCCCTCACAATTCCCTAAGGCAGGTTTTATTACCTCCATTCGGCAAAAGAAAAAACTGAAAAAGGTTAAATGACTTGACCCAGACCACATAGCTGGTAAGTGATAAGGCTGGAATTCAAAACCACTCTGTCCACGGCTCTGAAGCACACGTTTTAAGCAATCCGCTATGCCCTCTCCCAGGGCGTGACTGTTAAATCTTTAGCAACCATAACGTTTTTTAAAGACTGATATTTTCTTACTGTGCTATCCACAGAGTGACGTTTAAGTTTAGATACTTTCAGTTTCATGGAAACCCACTTATACAGTTCTTTTAAAATAACGCAGATCTTGCTAGAAGTAAGGAAGACATTAACTACTAACACTGACAAGTCGCTGAGTTATCTACTCAGAATTTTACAAAGTACCAACAGTCTTCCAATATTCCCAACTTTATTACTCAGCCCTTTAATTATGCTAGTTCTTCATGTGGTACAAACACCCAGTACAACCTAAGAAGACAGCAGATTTTAATAAATATCTAATTTCTCTCTCCATTATTCACACTGTGGAGTCACACCATATAAGCATTTAATTACACTCATTCAACTATCTGTGCCGCAAGAAAAAAAGAAAAACAATAGAGAAAAATATTTCAAATAATGGGGGCAAGAAGCCTGCCTTCATATCCTTGTGTCAGCGGGAGAATGCCGTGGGGACTATGAATCTGCCGTCCTCGGTCAATCTGAAGTCCCATTCACCTGTCAAAAGGGACCTCATATACCCAATTATGATCCCAGCTCACCAAAAATGTAACCCATCCTAATAGCTGGAGGAAACACTGGCTGTTGGAACTGAAAGACAATGTCAGTTAACCAATTTTCAAACTTGTGCCTTCCTAAAGGACTTTTTCAAGAGTAATTTTGACTACATAAGATTTTTACTGTAAATGAGAATTTAGACCCAAAGCCCCCAAATAAAAGGTGATTTCACTTTTTTCAGCTCGTTAGATCTGAAAGAATTAGGAACCAAAACACTCATCTTTTATATCAAAATAAGTTAACATTATTTTTCATCCTATTTCACAAATGGGAAAAAAACAGAGCAAGAGGGATGCTGTAAAGAAGCCACGCTAGACAGTTATGTGGAACTATTCCATGACTTATTTTAAAATAAGCTAAAAATGTAATCGAAGTCTGTCAAGTAATCAAAAGCAACCCTTAAAAGCTGGTTCTCAGTAGGAAAAAACACCCACCACACTGAGTTTTGACATGTGCCATTACTACAGGGTACAAAAGAAAAGGCAAGAGTGGAACGAATACCCAGCAAGATGAAGCTTCCAAGGCCAGACCCCTCACTAGCGTGTCATCACTCACCACTCCAGACACAAGGCTCCTTTCCTACAAAAAGATGGGACTAGTCTATGGCCCATCAATGACCATCTAGCATCATTATTTTCCAATCTCAATGTCCAACTCACAAATTCCTTTTGGAAGAAGATAAGAAAAACTAAATAAAAAAGGAGTCAATCAATCCAGCTTGCTATCACTGCGGTAGAACTCTCTCTTGTATCAACACTCAACAGTTATACATATTTTTATTCAAAATTTCTGAGAGATTTTACAGACAGCAGCCAGTTCCAAATCATGTAATCAGGAAATCTACAGTTAACTCATTTTTCCCAGAAATTAATTTCTTACCTAACCTAGTATCTAAGTGTCAAAAGATCATTTAAAAGCAAGATCCACAGGGAGTGAGTCAACAAAAGAAAGAAACAAATTTTGATTAAGCTATTAATTTCTCTACTCTCAAAATTTGACAATCATCAGAAGTTAAGTAAGACTAACAATTATTTCCTTGCTTCTGGCATGTTTCCTGGACTAGTTAAGTGAGTTACTTACAGAAATGGTTTTGATGACTACACATTTACTCTCTCCAAAGGCCAGTTAGCTTCATTTCACACACACTATGTTCCAAAACCAAAGACTAACTCCCCTCAGCTATCTCTTGGATCCAGATTTGACCAGATGAGCTTTAGGGCCCAAGCAGACCAAATTCCAACATTTGTTCCAGTGATCTATCAGGTAGATGTCAGACACCAGGTTATCTTCTTTCAGCATACCGCTGTGAATTGTTTTAAGAGTTTTAAGAATGTTATCTTGAATAAGTGATAAGCTGCTAACTCCTATTCAACCTATGGTCCATTCTCAAGGTCTCTCACTTGTACTTACATAGTTAGTTTACATTACCAAGTATACCAGTGAACAGAATCCGGCTTTAGATAAACCAAGTAACCAAGAGCTTTTGAAATTCTAATTCTGTCTTCCAAGATTTTAAAAATTACAATCTCCTCATAGTCATTCACAAGTATAAAGTTATTATTTCCATCGTCTCCCAGACCACTGGGAGAAAATATAGGATAAAGACAAAGTTTCACAGGATGTCCCCATATCACTGATCACAGCCCATCTCCTGGGACTGCTACTAATCTTAGGAATAAACTATATTCACATTTAAAACCTTATACTCACAGTGGCTACAAAACCCCCATGCTCTACAAGCACAGCTTGATTCAGTACATGAAAGGGAAGGGGAAGGAAATATTTATTACACGCCAGGAAGAGTACCACTTTCTTTACATATGTTCTTAGCTAAGTATTAGTATTCTTTGTTAATGAAAAAAAAAAAGATGATGATGATGAGTAGGGAGGTTAAACAACTTACAGTACAAGAGACCTGGAAGACAGCCAGAATCCTAGCTCTGTTACTGTTTGTGACAAGAGGTTTCTATTTCTAGGTTTACCACATTAGCTGAATGTGACTTTGACCACTTAACATCTCTGAACCTCAGTTTTCTCATCTGTAAAATGGGGTTTAAATGAGATAATTCACGTCAAGGGTTTAATTCAAAGTCTAGTATACAGTAAGCTTACTCAGTAACTATTAGCAACGGTCAAAGTGAAACAGTTAGTTAAGAAAGTCAGAAATGATTCCCAAGTCCATGTTTTTTCTAATACAATATGCCATAACTGCCAACACACACTTATTATCCACGTAAGAATCCATACTTGAAATATGACATAGATGGAAAACGTATTACCAAAATGAGATAACTATTAAGGGCTAACTAAACCAACAGAAGTATTTTAGCTCTAATATCTAATAAGCAGAACCAAGTAGAAAACTCATCAGACGGAACTGTTTAGACATTCAGACTTATATAGCTTTGTTCTAACTACTATGAAACTATTTTTCTACCTGCGGTATTGGCCCCTCCCTCCTGCCCATTTCTCTGCCAACTGCTGGGCCTAAACTGCAGTTTAACGGCTTTTTCCACCCTTGCTTTTACTATTATCAGAAATAATAAGAGAACAGATGCTAGCAGCTCCACCATCAACTTTCTCCCAGAGGCCCCCTCATGCCTTGGCAGCTTGCACTCCAGCAATGGCTGTCCCTCCTGGTCCTCCCTGACCCTATTCAGCCCCAATGGCTCCTGATCTTCTTTTTCCATCACCTATCAGGGTCTTTTCAAGCCACACCAGCTCACTTGATAAGGGTACAGGGCTGGGACCAGGCCAATCCAACTCCTGGTGAAGCTGGGGAACAGTGGGCTGACAGGGCCCCAAGGGAAAAGGAAGTGGCCCTGGTTCCACCCACGGCACCCCAGCATCCTGCCTCAACCGCCCTGCTCCCACAGCTGCTGCGTGATGAGTGCTATCACTTACTGTACTCTTTCCAGGGTCTGAGATGGTGCCAGGGGCCCTGGGGTCCCAGCTGGATGATGAGAAGGTGTGCTTGAGTACTACTATGAGGTGCAGAGGAGATGGAAACGGAAGGTGGTTTCCTTTGTGGTTCCCAAACTTTAGGCTAGGACCCAGGTGCGATATTGAGATTTCCGTGTTAAAGAGAAACCACAGGCCCAAAATGGCGTCACTTGCGCTAAAGCCCACGATACCAAACCTAGATTCAATACCTGACCTAACTGCAGTTTTGACCTTCCCAAGAAATGCAATCTTAATCAACCAGTCTGGAATTTTCTGGTCAGTACCAATGAGGTAATCTGGCACGTGGAGCCTCTCCATCTCACACAGAAGCAGAAATTTGCATGATAAAACCTTTGCATTCTCTTCCCCCCAAAGAGAAGATGTCCTGGCCCGAGATAATCCTTTCTTTCCTTTTGCTAATAATTTCCTTGCCCCACTCTTCTTCCTATAAAAACCTTCCACTTTCTATTAACTCCTCCCAGTATTTCTCTATTTGCTGGATGGGATGCTGCCCAATTCATGAATTGCTTAATAAAACCAATTAGATCTTTAAATTTACTCAGTTGGATTTTGCTTTTTAACATAAGAAATATATACTTGGTCATTCAGACGACCAAAAGATATCTCTCATATATATTTGGTCTTCATTCAGTTCCCGGCTCACAGCTCCCAAAACCCTAGGAGTTTCCTAAGTGTCGACAGTGATAAAGGTATCTTTTGTTATGTGAATGAGGAAGCACCTAAGGACCGGGGCTGGTTGCCAGGAGAACCAACCATGTGATTAGAGGGTTGGAATTTTCAGTCCCACTGCCTGTCCCCCAACTCTGTGAAGGGAAGAGGGGTTGAATCAATCATGCCTATGTAATGAAGCCTCCATAAAAACCCAAAAGGAGAGGGTTCGGAAAGCTTCCGGGTTGGTGAACTTGTGGCGCACCTGGAGAGAGCGAGCATGGAAGCTCCAAGCCCTTTCCCCATACCGTGCCCTACGCATCTCTTCCACCTGGCTGTTCCTGAGTTATAGCCTTTTATAATAAACAGGTGACCCAATAAGTAAAATGCTGCTCTGAGTTCTGTGCACTGCTCTAGCAAATTAACAGAAACTGAGAAGGGTGTCCTGGTCACTTCTGACCAGAAGTACAGGTAACAAACTGGACTTGTGACTGGTGCCTTAAGTCCAAAGAGGAGGTCATGGGAACTTCCAATTTGCAGCCAGTCAGTTAGAAGCACAGGTACCAGCCTGGGCTTTTCACTGGTGTTGGAAAGTCAGGGGGGCATTTGTAGGGGGTCCTGTAGGAATGAACGCTTAACTGGTGGTATCTGACGAACTCTCTGGGTAGATAGTTTCAGAACTGAGTTGAATTCTAGGACACCTTGCTGGTGTCCAAAAATTCCTTGTTGTACGTGCGGGAACCTCCCCCACCAGCCGGACGCTGAAACTGAGTCTCAGAACACTCAAAGACTACCTATGTATGAATTTATCCTATTTATCTCAAATCAGTTGTGAATTAAAATTTTAATGACCAGACGTACTCCAAATAAAGCTTCCTGGCTGGCCTGGACAAAGGCCTGGCCTCCTACTACATAATTTGAACTCTGCCTTAAAGTGTAGCCTCCATCAACTTGTTTTCAAAATAAACTGCTACTTAATATTTTTTTTTGTAACTGTACTCCTCATAAATTGAGGCAACCAAACAGCATCATCACTTTTCCTACCCAATCCCCTGACCAAAAACAAGATTTGCTGTTCTACTGATGTTCAAAAATCTCACTTAACTGTCTCACCCTCACCAGATCTAACAGTGGAAAATGAAAAAAAAAAAACAAGGATAGTAGCAAAAGTAAACTGCCATAACAACAATCAATAATCAGCTTACTATTTCAAACAACTTCCAGGAACTGATTTGCCTTTAAAAAGGGTTGCACAATGAGAATGGGATGCCCACATAAATTTATTTTGGCAACCATGGCCTATTCAGCAAATCGACAATCTTCCTAGGAAAAGAATGCCACATATATTCCAGCGAAACAAAGTTAATACACGAACTTTGGTAGAGAGGCTGAGTTCTGGCCAAAGGAAGAGGATTTTTAACTAGGTAACTGCCCTTCAAAAGACAATCAAAACAGAATATCCTCACTTTAGCAACAAAGCCTCTAGAAGACAGCGTTCATTTTGCAATAATCTTTAACGTTCCTGCATTTCTTAGATTTTTAAGAAATTCTAACTTCCTGACTCATGAATCTAAAATAGTCATTCCATCTACAAATGTTCTACTCATTTAGTTCAGAATCATGTGTAGGAAACACAGGTTTCTGTTTCTAGGTTTAAGACTTCATATTCATTCATTTTGCACTAATATAACCACTAAATACAGCTCCAAGACACTGACGATTAAAAGTAGTTAATTATGTGAGTGATTCATACCTCCTATGTCCAGATGTTTCTGTCAGATCTATGGGAAGAAGAAACGATAAACACCTGTCACAAACGCTTTCCAAACTGGGAAGACCCGAACTGAGTTACTGTCAATCCCCAACCTGAGTCCCTCGCCATCCCTCCCCTCGAAAAAAAGAGGTCAGACATCCACCTAACTTTGCGAAGAGAAAAGGGAGGAGGAAAGGCCCTAAAAAACGTGGCCACGCAAGTACTGGAGGAGAGGGCCCTGGGTTTTTCTAGTCCTCACCACCAGATTCAGAGCGAGAGCCCTTAGGCAAGTCAGAAGTCACTTTTCCTCTCTGGGCCTCACTTAAGTTTATCTAAAATGCAGTGACTGGCAAGGAGCTCTACGACTCCGCGTCTAAGGACGAACTCGAGATTCCCTCAGTCAGCATCCGCAGAAAGCCATCAAGCGCCCAGCCAATGCCCCCACCTTCGACCACACCATCTCCCGACTGCCTAAAAGGGCTGGACCACCACCCCACTCCCAAGCCCCAACACATACTCGCCCTCCACGCCAAGCAGCGTGTCCAAACCAGGCCTTCACACCCACAACATGGATCCCTCCTAGCCTCACCTGTCCCAGACAGATATTCCGCGGTCCGCGCGCTCCCCTCCCCATCCCACCCCCCATACACCTTCCCCGAGAAGGGTTGCCCGATTCCGGCCCGAGGAGGCCGCCTATAAGCTCACCTGGTACCCGCCACCCCTGACACCACCATTCACCTCCTCCGACCTACCCCATCATCATCATCATCACCACCACCACCACCACCACCCGCTCCACGCCCCGCTCACCCTGCCTGCTGGCGCCCTGGGAAAGCTGGGGCCGCTCTTCGGCGGCCTCCCGGCCGGAGCAGCCGAGGGGCAGCGGGGGGCCGGGGCCGGGGCCCGCCGCTGTCGCCGCCGCCGCGCCTCGCGTCAGCCCAGCCCCATCGCCCTCGGCCGGCGCCGGCGGCCGCGGGTCGCTCGGGCTCGAGACGCCGCCGCCACCGCACGCTGCGGCTGGGGGTGAGGCGAGGGAGGCGCCGCGGCGGGGCCGGGCCGAGCCGGGCGCAGGGCCGTCCGCGCCCTCCTCCTCTGCGCCCGCAGCGGCGGCGTGCAGCCGGGGCGGGCGAGAACAAGGAGGGAGGCGAGGGGGAGGCGGCAGGGGAGGGGGGCGGGCTGCACTCCGAAACGGCCTCCCGCCCCCAGCGACGGAGCGAACCCCCCTCCCCTCGGCGGCGGCGCCGGGCTCACGCTGCGGGGAAAGCCGGCGGGCGGGCGGGCGAGCGGAGAGCGCGCGCGCGGCGAGCTCGGGACTCCCGCGCCGGATGTGAGGTCACGTGATGGCCTCATCCCAGCGCCGAGGGCGGAGGGGCGCAGAGGGGACGTCAAGAGGGGCGGGACCAGACGGAGGGGGCGGGGCGGGGCGCAGGCCCCGCCACCCCCTCGCCGTTAGCCCCCCAGGCGGGCGAAGACCAGAAAGGGTAAGGAGGGCGCCCCAAAAGAGCTGGGTGTTGGCGGGAAGAGGGTTGCTAATGGAGGATGCCTTTTTTGGCAGGAGGAGGTGGAATTCGCCACTCTGGCCGTGCAAAGACACGATCATAGTCCAAATCCCCATTTTACGAACGGGGAAACTGAGGCCCAGGGAGGGTCTAGACTAGACTTGCGCAGAGTCTGATGGAGAGAAAGCCAGATACTGGCTCCCAATCCAGGTCTCTCGTTTCTTAACAGCACCCTCCCCACTCCGAAACAAACAACCAGAAAACTACGTGTAATTCGCCTTTGACAACCGGCTCGGCGCCCGGCCTCGGGGCGGAGGACTGGGAGGCGTCCCCAGGAGAAAGCTCCCACGCGCCCACTCCGCCGCCTCCGGCGGGAAGGAGTCTCTTGCGACAGTGTTGGATGCAAATTAAATACTTCCCTCCGCAGAAGCTTTATCTCGAGGCCGGGCCCCGGCCGGATATACAAATCACCAGTTTGGTTTTCGCGGCGTCCCTTCGGCGCGTTTAGGGACCTGCTGCTCCGGGCTCCGGCCATGTTTCGGCCCTGAGTCTACCTCGCCCGCGCCCTTGAGGCCCGGCCATCGCTGTTATTGTTATTCCACCTTGTCGCTAACAGAGCTCTGAGCTGCTTGAGCATAAAGAAGGGAAGGGACGGCACGCGCGCGGCCCCTGGTCCAGCGCGCTTGGGGAGACCTCGCTGGAGGCAGGGAACGTTCAGGTTCTGGTTCGTAGCACATGGCGAGCCTTCTCGGGGGCTGCCACCCCTGATCCGCGACGCATGGTGACACCTCATCTGAGGCAGCACACCGCCCCCCCCCCCCAAGTCCACGGCACCGATGTCACCTCGCCGGGAGGCAGGCACACGCTGCTCCTGGCCGCCCTGGGCTGTGCGGAGCTGGACAGTCGGCGCATTTCCTCACACCACGTGGCGTGGACGCGCTCTGGACCGAGATGGAACTACACCCCTCTTCCTATCCCTGGGCTACGTCTCACCGTTTGTTTGTTTGTTTCAAGTCTCGTGATCTTCAAATGATTAAATGAGATGAGGGGTGTGGAAGTGTTGGGCAAACTGTAAGAAGCTGTCTCTGCGGGGATGAAGTCTCCTCCTCCACCTTTCCCAGCTGCTTGGCTCCTGGCTGTTTGCCCTCAGCCTTTAAACAAGCTCAAGTCCCTCAAGTCCTAAAAACAAAACTATCGCGCTAACCCTGCGCTCGAAGTGCCCACTCCAGCTAGCTTCCAAGTGCTTCTCTCCCTCTCATGGAGACCACTTCAACAGTGGTCCCCGTCAGCTGTCTCCACTTCCTCATTTCTCAACACTTGGCACTCTGGCTCGTCCTCCCCAAACACACAACCTTCCATTACCCTGCTCAGGCGACAGTAACCCATGACCTTCATTTTCCCAAATCTGTAGGCATTCCTCAGTTCTTAGCTCTCTGGCTCTCTCTGCTACATTTGACACCTCACATGACTGTCTCCCACCTTCTGGCATCTCAGTACTGCCTTGGCTTCCAAAAGAGTACACTCTCCCGATTCTCCCCTCTCAGTAAATAAAGCTGCTGCCTCTCTTGGTGGCATCCTTAAGTGCCACCAATTATGAGTCTGCACCTTAAATACGAGACTCCACTCTAAGCCCACAGCTCTTCTCCCCGCACTCTTGGGAAATCACCTCCACCCATCATCATCACCATGGTTTCAACTGCCAAATCAGACATTTCCAGCCTATACCTCTTCCACAAAAGTTAGACCCAAATATCCAACTGCTTGCCAGGCAGCTCTGTCTAGATATCTCAGGGGTACCCCAAACTCAGCATGTCCAAAACAACTCATCCTCTGCCTCCATAGCAGCCCCTCCCTCCGCTGTTGACACCACCATCTACAGGCATCAGAATCGGAAAGCTGGGAATGAGTGAGTCATTCTTGATTCAGCCCTTTGCCTTATGCCATCACTCGTCCTATTTATTTCACCTCCTTAGATCTCTACCTCAAATCTCTGCCTCCATTCCTACTGGTGGGAGTTCCAGCCATCCTTTCCAGCCTGAACCGTTGCAGCAGCCTCCTAAAGTCTCCTGCAGACAAACTCAGCCTCCATTCAGCCTCCAGAGCGAACTCTCTAAAATGCGCTTCTCTTTAAAATCCTGCAGAGGTTCCCCTGGCTTCTGGCCGCAGTGCGGACCTACAAGGTATCCAATACAAACCTCGCAGTGCCCTCAAGCTTTTAAAAGACCACAAAGAGCCCCAGACTTCAAGAAGCAGCCAAAATCCTCAAAGTAAGGCAACACACAGCCAGGCAAGGGAACGCTATAGGAAGAAAAACAGTGATTGAAATATTTCTAAAAATTCCCTGCTACAGATGTTTTGGGTATGGAAAGAAGAGAATGTGGACACGGGGGGGAGGAGATGCTGAGTCACTGGGAAAGGCTTGAGCATGTTTATAGGCTGAGGAAAAAACAGAGCCAGGAAAGGAGGAGAAGCCCAAGACAGAGAGAAAGACAGTGAAGCGAGTCTTGAGAAGTCCTGGGAGGCTTGCTGATCTCCGCCCAGGATGATTCTGGGCCTGGGCCCAGCCCTTCCCTCCTTTGATCCTACTCCCTTTTTAAGACCCAAGCCATGATCACAACCCAAGACAGGTAACAGTCCTCCTAGTAAACTCTAATTTACCTTCCACGGACTATTTCACATCTCCTCCATCCTCAAAAGCCCCATCCTTGCTTGCCTTCCCCTCTCCAGGTCACCTTACCTCCTGTTTCACTGAGAAAATGCAGACCATCAAGAGGGAACACCCACGGATCTACACATTAACCCACATCAGCATCGGCTGTCTCTCCCTCACTCCAGTTTCTGCCAAGGGGCAATGCCCCCTCCCAAGAGACTTAACCCTTCACAGGTACAGTCCTGGCCTCCCAAAGGTCACCACTGTTGCCAACTCCAAGGGACACTTTTCACACCTTATTTTTCTAGCCTTCTCAGCGACATGCATTTCCCGTTCTTGAAACACTTTTCTTTTAGTTTGGATAATTCTCTTTTGGAATTCCTCCTTCCTCTTCATTGACTCCTTCTCAACCTACAGTGGGTGCTTCCTCTATCCTCCCTCTAAACGGTGCTCCTTCCCAGGGCTCAGTCCAAGGCCCATTTCTCTCTGTACACAAGTTTTATCATTTGTCCTTGAATTGTCTATCAACCTTACAAGAGTGGTGGATGGGGTTCAGGGGCTCTATAAACTCCTTAAACTGAATACCAATACTTTTAAAGGAAGAAGTCTAGCTTTCCTCAGCTTCTCAAAGCTGTCTGGGTCCCAAAAGAAGGGTAGGAGTGCTGACACACAGGCATTCCCCCAGTGACCTCATCCACCACGGCTGTAGCTAACGTCTGTAAGTACGTTAATGACTCTCAGCCGTATACTCGAAGGCCAGCTCTCTCTTCAGAGTCCTGGCCATACCTCCCTATCACCGTCACATGATGTCTCACTGCTGCCTCATAAATTCACTTATCCAAAACTCAACTCTTGCGCTTCCTCCCTAGACCAGCTGCTTTCCCAGGCTTCTCCACCTTAGCAAAAGACACTGTCGCCCACCCAGCTGCTCAAGCCAGAAACCTGAGAGTCATTCTTTCCAATACAATGCTAAGTCCATTTCCTACCCTCCCACATCTCTCCATCTCAGCTGCCACTAGAATAACCCAAGCCACCTCCATCTCTCACTTGGGACTACTGCCTTAGCCCCCACCTGATTTCCCCACTTTGACCCTTACCCCCTTCCAGTCCATTCTCACACAGCAGCCAGAGGGTACTAGTGTGTGTGTGACTCGGAGCACAGCTCTTGATGAAGGCTTTCAACTGCTTCCCATTTCACTGAGAATAAAATGTGAATTTCTTTGACCTACAGTGTCCAGTGTTGGATGTGGCCTGCCCATTGCTCCCCCTTCACTGGCACTCCTCTACCCTCACCCTCCTCCCGCCGCAGATCTCCTTCCCTACCTTACCTCATTCCAACCACAGCAGGCCACTTTTCAGTTCCTCAAACACTCCAAGCTCTTTCCTGCCTCAAGGCCTTTGCAAAACCTGTTCTTTCTCTCTTCCCTTTTCCCTTGCCCCGCTCACTCTTAAAGTTCAGCTCTTGGCTTAAAAACAGATAGTTCTTGAAAAAGGCCTTCCCCAGCCACTCATTCCTTCCTTTATTTTCTGATGACCTCCATTATTTTCTTTATAACGATTATCGGAATTTTAATTACCTGTGAGTTTATGTATTTAACACCTGCCTCTCCCACCAGACTTCAAGCTCTGTGAAGATGGGGACCAGTTGTAGCTCCAGAATTTTTCTAGAAGGGCCTTAAAAGTAGCAATCTCTTTGGAAGAAGAACTGAGGGTTTTTCTTAAGGTGTTTGCATGACACTTTTTAAGATTGTCCATTTTTGTAAGTGGGGGAAGGAATTATGGGGAAGGGGCACGTAAAGCATCCCCCCTGGCCTCCCCCCCAAGCTATTTTTTGGTGCTGCTACTGGCAGAGACTGAGTTGGTTTGCTTTATCACCGTATATCCAGCACTAGATGAAGCCTGGCATATGGTAGATGTTTAAATGTTTGTAGTCTGATGAATGAATGAATGAATGAATTTACAATCTCAAACATCATCTTCAAATGTCTTTCCTAACTCCCAGGCTAAGAATCCCTCTCCTGTGCATCTTTTTCACTGCATTTACAACCTTGAATAAGTATCTGCTTAGTATCTTTGTCTTCTGTCACTCTATGTCCTATTTATGTGTTTGTTTCTACAGTTCTAAATATTTTCATGTGTTATTTGATCATCACAACAATGCCAATACTAAAAGTAATAGTTACTATTATCTGTATTTTTTTATAGATGAGAAACTGAGGAAACTTTACATGTATGAGTTCATTTAATCTTTCAAACAATCCTAAGAAGTAAGTACTATTATCATCTCTATGTTTACAGATGAAACTGAGGAAAACGTAAAGTCCCATTTTACAGAATAGAAAAAGATGTTTAATAGCTCACTCAAGGTCGCAGAGCTGGTAAACAGCAGCACAGCCAGGATTCAACCCAGGCAACTTGGCTCCAGGGCCAAACTCTTCATCAGTATGACTGAACAAAGCCATAGTGACCCATCCTCTGGGATCCAAAGTCTTTGGATTATCTGTTTAAACACCCAGACTCTGACTGCCTCATGAGCAAGGACCTAACTAAGCCATCTCTGGATCCTCAGCTCCTGGCCGAGACCCAGCCCATGATGGTGCTCAGTAATGTGTGCCGAGTAAGTGAGTAACAAATTATCATCAATTTTCACAACCACTAAGTCAGACTAGCAATGGAATGGTTAGGATTCCCATCTTACAGGGACGAAAAATGAGTTCCACAACTTCCCAAGAGGAGGTGATTCGTCTCACTGCCCCTTTGACTGACTTCAGCCCTCTTTTATGTTTTCTCTGCTGCTTCCATGAAAGGTTAGAGGACACGTGTTTACCTTAGGAAGACTTCACCTTAAGAGAGGCTAAAAAAAATGCCACAGTACTCCCTGTCTTTTCTGGAAAAAGTGGCCAGTGAAAGTATTTTGATTATAATGTTTGCTTAACGAGCTCTGTTTCCTTTAGCTCCTATGCCATTCTGTCCCTGTTTAGCTTGAACCACAGAGGCCTGTGTGTGTGTGTGTGTGTGTGTATTTTGGAACAGAACAGGGAGCAGAGCTGTGAGTCAGATGTCTAGAAATCAGAGTCCAGCGGCCACCACTGATTCATTTCTGTTGCTAAGCAAAATATGTAATCTTTTTTTTGCCTCTGCCACGAAACAACAGCCAGGGGCCCCACATTCTTCTCAGGCCATGGTGCCGTAGGATATGTTGGGTCACACGCTGCTGAGTGTTCAGGGCGTAGGGCCCCTGCTGGAGGAGTGCTAGAAATCGGTCCTACAAAAGGAGGGAACTCCTGATTTGTAGCACCTGCCAATTTCGTGATGTAAATACCCCACCACGGCTAATTTCAAGCTACCAACAGTTTAGGTGGCTCACAAAATTCTTAGCAGAAACGAAATAACTTAGCAGTCTGCTTTAAGGAGCCAACAGAAACCAGCTCCAGCACACTGCCACTTATAGTAACTCCTCATGTGGACAAGAACAGGAGAAATACAAGCAGCCTTTAGATGATGGTTTTAGGGGCAAGGCCTGCCTCATAGGATGTTACAGGGAATTTCCTTGTATTTACATATAATGATTTCACCTCTGATGAGAAAAGACTAATTGTATTGGAGATGGGAAAACTAGGTATAATTCTTAGCATTCTTAGAAGTAACATGTTTATTTCTTTGAATTTCAATTTTAATAGGAAGACTATTACCGACCTCACAGGATGGCGGATTATCTAGTAAACACATATAGCACTTACTGTCTGCTAGGAACTGTTTAAATACTTTACAAATTTACATACTTAACCTTTATAACAACACTGTAGAGTAAGTACTGTTATCAGTTTAGAGATGAAAAGACCAAAGCACAGAGAAGTTAACTAAGTTCTCTAAGGCCACACAGCTAGCAAGTAATAGAGCCAGGATTTGAACCTGGCTCCAGAGTCCATGCATGCTTTTAACCTCTAGGGCCCCAAGTCAAAGGCACCTGCCTGGTTTAATAAATAGAGTTTTATTGGAACACAGCCATGCTCGTTCATTTACATGTTGTCTGTGGCTGCTTTTGTGTTAGAGTGGCAGAGTTGAGTAGTTGTGGCAAAGACCATATGACCCAAAAAGCCCAAAATATTTACTATCTGGTTGTTTACAGAAAACATTGGCTGCTCCCTACTCTATGGTGTCCTGCCTATTTGTATAGGCTGACACAATGGTTATTATTAGGAGCCTGGTGGTCCCAAAGGTCAAGCTGGTTCTGAAATTGTGTTCTAGGCCAATAAGACAAGTGAAAAGTAATGTCAAGATTATAACCGTACCCTAGCATTTGTACTATAACAATTGTGTCAGTGAAATAGCATTAGGATGTAAACTTGAGTAACAAATAATCCATGAAAATGAGTATTAATAGAAATATGTGCTTTATGGGATCCTGATATCTCAGGGTTGAATTAATTCAGAGATTGTTCATCCCAACCCCAACTCTCCACTGGGGGTTGTTAGACTGGATTTCTGAAGTTGATGCTGTAAATCGCTCACCATCAGCCCTCAGGTCCTGCAGGATGAATCTCCTATACAGACACGGGCTTTTTGCTCTTTTATGGGGCTCAGGCAGCAGGCCCCCATCTCCATGCCTGTCGTTCTGTCTCCGAGGCAGTTCCTCCATGTGGCTGTTTCAGATGCCAAGCAGAGAAGCTCCTCGAAGCCTGTTACCCACTGTCCTCCTGGATCGTCATTAAAAACTTCCCCTGACCTTTGCAGCTACTTCCTGTGAGCCTCTTAGGGACTGCTTGTGACCTATTTTCAGAGCTGGCGGTTCTGGCTTCTAGAGCAAATGAGGAACAAGCCCAGCTACAGGTGGTCGACTGTTTCCTTTGGGCTCCTGGCACCAAGGAAGAATTGCTCACTGAAAGGATCGTAGGTCAGAAGGATGCCTGGTTGCCGCATCAGGGCGGTAGATTTTCATATAAACCGTGGGTCAGTATTCAGGATCGTCCGAAAGCTGTTATCTTCTGTTTGCTGAAGACAGTTTCTTCCTTATAGTAATAAAGAAAAAGAACCCATTGAATCTTCTTGTTGGTTTTTTTTTCCTCAAAGCAAAGATGCCTCACCAGAATTGGTCAATTAAGGAAATACTGATTGAGCTCCTGAGTGGAAGTCCCATTGCCAAAGAATTTCTTTCATAAACGTTTCAAAAGTGAGTTGATCCAAAACGCACCTCCACCGTGAGGTTACCTGTAATCTAGTCTAGGAAGCAGAATCTAAGCACCCCAAGGTTCTGCAAATTTCATAAGAGCTGCAGGCACAAAATGAAAGAGAACAAGGCTTCAAGGTGGAGAACACCAGGAACGTCTGGCTGTTTCCACCTTGTTCTTTGTCTCTACACTCCTGACATACACTGAAATAGCTCATAATTGCCACGAAGACAACCAAAGGGAAACCTCTTGGGGCTTTACCAAAAATTTCCTTTATAATTTTTTAAGCTCATGTGATTTATTTAGGGTCCCTTTAAATAAATTTATGACCTTGGTTTCATTTTTAAGGTGTATGTAAATTTTAAAAAGACTCAGGACTCTAAAGATCTCAAATATTCCTTCAAGGGGTCCCTAATAGCTCCTTTGGGTTCTTGAAATACTTGATTTTATCTCTTTATTAGAAATTACGTTTTCCCACAAATAAAAATCACGCTCAGCTCCACCCTCCTCCATTCCAATTCAAATATGAGCAGAATGATTACAAGCTGCAAGAGAGAAGGTATAGTCGACTCACCTTTTTATCCCCCACAACATGTGGCCACAGAAGTAGGTGATCAATAATTGTTACTATTGCTATGAAACCTCCATGAAAACAGGAACTTTCTCTATTTTGTTCATTCCTATAGCCCCAGTGACTAGAATAACCACCTGGTGGTAGCCACTCAATAAATAGTGAATAAACTAGCCTGTAGTCTTAATAAATGTAGGGAAGGAGGTTTAGAATTCTTAACATTTTTTTCAGTAAACTTGGCCCTCCTTGTAAGAGTCAGGGATTAATCAGAGAAGGAGAATCAGTAGGAGATATATATTGAGAGACTTATTGCCAGGAATTGGCCTACAGGCTGGATGGGGCAGGCGAGGCAAGGCTGGAATCTGCAGGGCCGGTCCTCCGGAAGGGCAGACTAGAACTCTTAGATGGAATTTCTGCTTCAGGGAAGCCTCAACTCTATACATAAGGCCTTTCAAACAATTGAATTAGGCCCACCCACATTATTGGGATAATCTCCCTTACTCGATTGTGGAATTTAAGCACATCTACAAAATACCTTCATAGCATAGCTCATCAAACCACGCTGAGGCAGCGTCCTACATGCCACAACTAGAAGGACCCACAAAGAAGAATATACAACTATGTACCAGGGGGGCTTTGGGGATTAAAAGGAAAAAAAAAATTTTTTTTTAAAATTCGAAAACACATTACAAAAAAAAAAAAATACCTGAAAACCAAAACCGGCGGAAGACATCACAAGAAAAGAAATCTACAGACCAATATCTCTTATGAATATAGACACAGATATCCTTAACAAACTACTAGCAAACCAAGTCCAGTAACATATGAAAAGGATTTTACACCGTGACCAAGTGGGATTTATCCCAGGAATGTAAAGGTTGGTTTTACATATCAAAATCATAAATACACCATGTAAATAGAATAAAGGGCAAAAACCACAGGATCATCTCAATAGATGCAGAAAAAGTATTGCAAAATTCAATACCCTTTCATGATAAAAACATTCATGCCAAAGTTTATAGCAGCCTTATTCATAATAACCAGTGAGTGGAAATAATCCAAATGTCTATCAACTGATGGGTGAATGAACAAAATGTAGTATATCCATACAAGGGAATATTATTTGGCAATAAAAAGAATGAAATATTGATACATGTTACAACATGGATGAACCTCAAAAAAACTATGCTAAGTGAAAGAAGCCAGACACAAAAGGCTACATCTTATATGATTCCATTTGTGTGAAATGTCCAGAATAGGCAAATCCGTGGAGACAGAAAGTAGACTAGTGTTTGCCAGGGGTGGGGATGGGAGGTGAGGGGGTGAAGAGAGGGTGACTGCTAATGTGTACAGGGTTTTCTTTTGGCGTCATAAAAATATTCTGAAATTAGATAGTGGTGATGGTTGTACGACTCTTGTGAATATGCTACAAACCACTGACTTTACGCTTTAAAAGTGTGATTTTAATGGTATGTGAATAATATTTCAATAAAGTTGTCAATTTAAAAAATAGTATATTTACAGGGGCAGGCCGGTGGCACAGCAGTTAAGTTCACATGTTCCACTTTGGTGGCCCGGGGTTGACCGGTTTGGATCCCAGGTGTGGACCTACGCACTGCTTGTCAAGCCATGCTGTGGCAGGCATCCCACATATAAAGTAGAGGAAGATGGGCACGGATGTTAGCTCAGGGCCAGTCTTCCTCAGCAAAAAAGAGGAGGATTGGCAGTGAATGTTAGCTCAAGGCTAATCTTCCTCAAAAAAAAAAAAAAAGGTATATTTGCAAAGGGTTTTAAATAACATAGTAAGGATTCCAGGCCATGGTTCAGCTGTACCTTTACTTAAATCTTATATTCTTTCAGCTACTGTAATTCAATTCTCCCATCACATCAGACCATCAGAAGGTTCCAAATGAAATATTAATATTTATATTATGTGAAATATCATATTACTCTAGTGCCTCACGGAATCACCCTAACAGAGTTTCAACTAAATATATCTTTCCTATAATTTTTATCTAAGCTGCTATAATAGCCATATGGATCTTCCTTCTGCATCCTTTGCACTCATACTGAGAATACTGCACATCCCATCCTCACATCACTCACGTTCCCTGGATTATAAAATACTTTACGAAAATTTTATGTTTCATTTATTTTAGGAAAAGCAATGTCCCTTAGGAATTATCCTTTCTGATAATCAAAACTATGCAACTGATTGTAATTTCTTCTTCGCCTTGGAGGAAGCTCAGTTGTACGTTGATTGAAATGATTAACGTATCTGTATATCCATTTTTTTCTTTCTGTTTTTCTTCCTCTATTCATCATTTGCTGTTTTATGGCATGGGATTTTGGTGTCACCTCAAATCCCAACATTTAGTTGAAGGATTGGTTCAGGATTTTGGACTAAGGTTCAATGTTTAATTGTGCTTCACATCAAATCAAGGTTTCTCTACACCAGCACTGTTGACATTTTGAGTTGGATAATTCTTTGGGGTGGGGGAGGCCTGTCCTGTGCCTTGTAGGGTATCTAGCAGCATCTTCGCCTCCAGCTGCTAGAAGCGAGCAGCAGCTTCCCAGTTTAACAACATAAAATGTATTCCGCTATTGCCAAATGTCCCACGGAGGACAAATTGCCCCTGATTGAGAGCCACTGCATTAAGCATCATTGAAAAACAGACTCTCACCACTCTTTCCAGTAAGTCTTGAGAAGTATCAGAAATTCATCACTCTAGATAGATAGGTAGGTAGATAGATAGATAAACAGATAGATTCATACTTTGCTCACTCACTTGGGAGGAATCAAGGACATATCGGCATTTGGTGTCTGTCCCTGGGGCAGAGCTGCTTCCCTGTAGATCTTCTCATTTTACAGGGAAAGAATTTTCTGATTATTTCATTTAAGCCCAGCAATCCATTGAAAGGAAATTATTCTTATTCCAATTTTTAGATGAGGAAACTGAGGGTCATGGAGTGAAAATGATCAACTTCAGGGCTAAACTCCAAATTCAGTGCTGCTCCTCTCACTGCTAGGGAAAGCTTGCCTCTCTCTCTTCTCTGTCTGTATGTAACCACGTCCTCCTCCCTAGGTCGTTAAACGTTAGGGATGGAGTCCTATAAGGCTAAGGTCTTCTAAAGTGTCAACCTCCTAAAATGGCACTTAATCCTGTCAATGCCTGGAAAATGGATTCTCTCTTCCCAGATTACATCATACTTTAACCTAGTTAAAACTCACAAATTTCCATTAGCTCTAACTTCCTGTTTACAGGAAATGCAGGGGATAGAGGAATGAGTTAGACACCAGTAGGGAACAATCAATCAAATCCAGAAGTGGGAACATTCTATGAGACAACTAGTCTGAACTCTTCCAAAAAGTCAATATCTTGAAAATAATCAAAAAACAAAGCCACGGAGGTGTTATTTTAGAATAAAATAGACGAACAAAACGTAACAATCAAATGCAATGTGTAAACCTTGATTGGAATCGTGGTAACATGTAAAAGTCATTCTTAGAATGAAGGGAATTTTGAATTTGGACTAGATATAAGATTGTGGAATCCATTTTAGTTTTCTTAGATGTGATAATGGTGTGGTATAAAAGGATTGTTCTTATTCTTAAGAGGTATTTGCAGAAAGCATTTTGAGATAAAGTCCCATGATATTTGCAACTTTCAAATGGGTCAACAACAACAAAACAGCAAAGATGGATAGATAGATAAAATAAATATAGTAACATATTAACATTTAAAAAATTTAAATGGAAGATATACAGGAGTTTGCTGTGCAATTCTTTCAATTTCTCTGAATGTATGAAATATCTTTATAATAGAAAGCTGAGGGGACAATAACAAGCCTTCTTAATGCACTGAGTGTTGAGTAACCCACAGATCACTTTGGGTGAGGGGTCTATGGTTAGGCTTCAATGACCCATGAACCCCCTACAGCCCTGAGCAACACCCAGAGTGTGGATGTAGCTCTGCCTTTCCCTGGGGAGAGGTTCTGTAACTCTTGTCCAATTTTTTCAAAGGAGACCCATGACTCCAGAAAGGCTGTAACCTTGAGGCTCGTCTGGGGATTTTAGGTCTGGTGGCTGCAGAAGCATGAGATTTTTCAACTTCGAGACATTTCTCTGCTGCTCAAATCCCATGCTGGAGACAGCTGCCTAAAGTCATAGGATCTTAGAACTGAAAGGAGCCTTAGGAATGATTTAATTCAACCGTGGAGACGGAAGCTCTGAAATAGGCCTTGTCCAACATCAGGCAATTAATTAACTTAGTGGTAGAGAGAGAAGGTCTGGTTCCCAGGTTTCCACTCAGCTTGTTCAAAGAACCAGCCTTGTTTGTCCAGTCACTTGACTGCTTCCAGTTTCTGTATAGACTAGAAAAGCCGACAAACATCCTTATGTAGGCTGCAAAGCCCACCTGACCTGCTTCCCCTCCCCCTTCCTCCTCTGACATCCCCTCCTACTATCCCACCCAGGCTCTCTCCTCACCTGCCACGTGGTCTCCTTGGGATTGCTCTGACACAACCAGCACATGCAGGCTTTCTCTCTGTTGCCCTTGCAGCTCTCTTCCTCCAAATCTTTGCTTGGCTGACTGCCCCACCTTCTTCACCCCTGCTCAGGTCTCTCCATGGGACTGACCACCTGTTTAATACTGCAACTCTCTCCACCACCACGTCCAACAATACTTGATCCTACTGTTTCACCTGTCACCTTCCAACACGCTGTGCAGTTTTCTTATTTATTATGCAATTTGTTTTTGTTATTTTCCGTATTGCTATATATGCTCCACAAGGGCCTTTGTCTCTGTGTCTTATTTACTGATTTTTCCCAAGTGCCTGGAGCCATGCCTGGCACAGAGAAGGTCCTACTCAATGCTGGAAATTTTTACTGAATCAATGAATATTCTCTCTTTGCAATGCAGGACTTAATTTCAACTTGTGTTGATAAAGAAGACCACAAAGAGGCAAAAACAATAAATCAGGTAGAAAAAGTGGGGTGAGGGGTTATCCTGGATGTTTTCATTATTTCAAAGGTCAGATTTAAGCTTTGCTTGGGTGAAATATATGAACAGGCATACGACCAGGAGCTTGGCCCTGTTTTACACAATGTCAGCTAGCTGCTGCTCGGTACACGAAAGAGATTACCAGCATCTCTTCCCACCTGAGGGCTTACATGTTGCAATTCTCTTGTACTCTAATAAGTTCCTAAATATTTAATACTTGAATCACTTCCTAATAGGGTGTTGATTTACTATATCACAAGCATATTTAAGAGACATCAGTTTAGGTTTGTTGGGATTAAGTTTAAAACCCAAAAGCTTAGCTTTCAGAGGCAAGCAAATGAAAAAACATTGTGTGCATGACACAGGGGAGCATTTACACATGAGCTAAGACTTGCAGCTGTGTTTTTCTAAGATCCCCACCTTTGCTTCGGGCCAACTGGGTTTCACATTGTTCTGAGTGTGTGAACGAAGCTGAGATGAACCCAGAGGGCTGGGCCCACTGTGGGGATCTGTGGTGGGTGCCCTGAGCAGTCACTCTGCAGTTTTCAAGCTTTGGAAGGAGTCTCTGACCTAGTATTTATGGAGACAGCTCCATTCTCATCTACAAGTGTGGATGTGGGTATTCGTTGCTAAATTTCGCCAGAAATTGAGGCTAAACTTCAGAGAGGAAAAGTGGTTGGCTTGTGACAACTCATCACTTGGTGTGTTTTGCCAGTAACTTTTCCTCATAAACACGTGTGTGTTATCTTACCGCCACTTCATGTCGTAGGTGAACAAATGGACTGACTGCTGAGGGATTTTGATAAGCTCTGACAAAACGTGGTCCGATTTTCTTTCCCCATCCTCCACATGTTGGACACCTGCGCCTTTCAGAAAGTTTTCGCAAATCACAACATCCTTCTCTTCTCTGTGGACCCATCTCATGGCTTATTTTTCATACAAGGTCACTTGAATCACTGTAGGCCTCCGTTCGTAGTGACAAACCATTGCCTCTGCTTGCATATGTCTGGATTGCCAGACATAAGGAAAAGAGGTTTAATGAGAATTTCCTTTCTTTCAAAACAACTTTCTGTTTTGTGATTGTTGTTGCCATCATTCATTGAAGAATTATGTAGTGAATGATTGCTGTGTGTTTTAGAATGTGCCGGGCACTGGAGAAACAATAGTACAAAAACACCGCTCCCATCCCAAGGAGGTTATAGTCTAGCCTAGTGAAACAGAAATAAGAAACCAGGAAATTCAGATGCAGAGAGATGCAACGAAAGAGGTAAGTACAGATCGTTGTGGAGACTTCCTGAGCACGTAAGGAAGACTTTCAGTAGGAAACACCATGGGCGCAAATTTCCTAAATAGGAAGCAAGAATGAAGACAAATATCCATGATGGCGCTACCCAGATGAGGCACTATGAACATTTGCGTATTTCCTTTCAGGCACTTTAGATTCATTTTAACATAATTGTGCACATTCTGAAAGTAGAATCTCTTATCCTACTTTTTTTTCCACTTAATATAAGAACATAAGCATTTTCTCCACGTTATTAAAAAATGGTTGTAAGCATTATTTTAGTCATATGAATATGCTGTAATTTGCTTGTCCAGTTCCTTATTTACATTGCATACTGTTTGCACTCATATTAATTAATTCATTCTGCATTTATTGAACTCTTGCCTTTCAAGAGTCGGGCACTGGGCTGTGTTTGAGGACACAAAAACGAGTAAGTTTAGACCTCCAGGAACTCAAAGGTGGAAAAAAGTGACTGGGAAGGAGACATCGACAATTAATATAAGGTGACAAAGGGAAACACAAGGGGATACAGCAACCAAAGAGGAAAGGACTTACAAAGTGCCACAGACTGAGTGGCTTAAAACAACAGAGATGTATTTTCTCACAGCTCTGGGGGCTAGGAGTCCGAGATGAAGGTGTCAGCAGGTTTGGTTTCCTCTGAGGCCTCTCTCCTTGACTTGCAGGTGGAGGCTGTGCCCTACATGGTGTTTCTGTGTGTGCATCCCTGGGGTCTGGGCGTCCAAATCTCCTCTTCTTATAAGGGCGCCTGTCAGATTGGATTAGGGCCGACCCTAATGGCCTCATTTTAACTTACTCATTGCTTTAAAGGCCCTCCAAACACAGTCACATTCCAAGGCATTGGGGTCAGTGTCAACACATGAATTTCAAGGAGACTCAGTTTATCTCAAAACATTTGGTGACAGAAAATGCTTCTGGAAGGAGGTAACACTTACCAGAAGGATGGTAAAGAATGAAAAGTGAAAGGAGATAGGAAGATGCAGTGTATATATAGAGGCCTAGAGACATGAGGGAAGTTGCAGGACATTTAGGGGAACCACAAGTATTTCAGTGTGACTAGTCCACTGGGTGAACTGGGGAGAAATGCGGAGAGCAGGAGCAATTATAAATAATTCTGGAGTATATAAACCTTTGTCCATGTTTCGGATTATTTCACTGAGATTGACTTCAGTGGAATGACTTGGCCAAAGGGTGGGTTCTCCCCACACCACCCCTCATGCTTTCCCCATGTTTTCCACTTTGATATTTAGCCAATCACTGAAGTCACCTGTGGGTGCTGTGAAACAGATTCCCAGGCCTCCCCGCTAGAGACTCGGCACCTGTCTCAGGTCTCGGTCACTGTCAGTCTTCAGCAGCCCACTGTCTCTCCAGGGAGCCATGATCCTTCCAGATCCAGATGCTTCTGTGCCCTCTTCTGATTTAGGTTTCTCTACCATCTCTCCAACCTTGCTTGGAAGACTTGGGCTCCTACGTCATCACTTCACCCTCAGAGGCACCAGGACGTGCTACTCAAATGAAGAACAAACAAGGAATTCAACACCATGGGTTTAATTTCTCAGTGTCTCTCTCTTGAGCTAGATTATCAAATGCTTGCATGTCTCACCTCCTTGAATCGTCAGTAGGGAAGGATGATTGGTGAGGCTTTTTGCTTCCCAGGGCCTGTCTCCTTATCTGTAAAATGTGGGGCATGATATTTTTGGCAGTGAAGTCTATCCTCTAGCCACCAAACACACCAACGTCTTTGCAGAGTGCTTTAAAGTGTAGAAAATACCTTTGACAAACAGGATTTATTTAATATAAAAAGGAACAGTAAATATTTGCTGACACGAACGACAGTGACGATTCCACGTGAACTGAAAGAAGCCTGGTTAATGTCAAAGTCTCGCTGATGATGATGAGAGACAAAGTTTTTTAAATGACTGTCAATCACTACTGTTAGAGTTAAGTTTTAATTCCTAAGTCTAATTCCTACATTTGTCACCACCTGAGGAAAATATTGTCACAACCAGAGCAAAACTTTCTCTGTATAGTCCTATTCTGTGTTGTGTAAGTGGCACTTTATTTGGCAGAAATGTCTCCCCACGTGTTTGTTTCTATCTGAATTGATCAGCACACATTCTGCATGTCCATTAGCCAGCCTCAGTTTTTTCATTCTATTTTATGTGAAGCTCTATTTCAAAATGCAGCTTTTCTCAGAAGAGTGCCTGGCCATTCTCCTACAGGCTGTCCTGAATGGAAGGTGCTCTGCCCGCACCTGCCCGAGGCCAGCTCCAGGCACACACCTGGACAGGTGGTGCTCCGCCCCCTCAGGTGCACCCTCTGGGTAAACACAAGGTTTCCTGGGCTGCTGCCACCACCAAGCTTGCCAGGTTCACTGTTGCTATGTCTCTGACGCCAGTGCTAAGGAAAGTTAACTTTTAAAAACAACCTTTCCTTTCTTCTCTAATCTGGTAGAAAACCAAAGCGCGAGGCAGGAACCAATCAAGCAAGAGAGTGAAGCTAAATCAAATAAATGTTGAACTTGATGTTCTCTGACTCCGGTCCCCAGAATCTCTTGAGAGGTGCGAGGATCTGTGGAGACCTTGGCTGAGGGGGCAATTGCAAGGCCTGGGGCACAACATGTAAGGGAGTTCGAGGAAGAATAGGGGGAGTTCCTCTTACATTACTGCCTTCCGCCTGTCACCTGCGGCTGAACCTCAAAAAGCCTAACAGCCAGGCTGTCAGCACCACGCTTTCTTTAGGGCCATCTGGGGTGAAACTGGAAAATGTCTAAGTTGGGAGAGAACTTTGAGATCTCAAGTGTAAAAGTTTCGTTTATTTTTTTTCTTATTTTTTTCTTTTTATCGAGTTCATAATAGTTTACATCGATGTGAGATTTCAGTTGTACATTATTTCTTGTCTGTCTCCCCATAAAGTGCTCCCCTTCACCCCCTGTGCCCACTCCCCCACCCTCCTTCCCCTGGTGACCAC
This sequence comes from Equus quagga, assembly GCF_021613505.1. NCBI lineage: Eukaryota > Metazoa > Chordata > Mammalia > Perissodactyla > Equidae > Equus > Equus quagga. The sequence continues at coordinate 28,798,063 of NC_060270.1, read as the reverse complement.
TGAACTGTTTTCTTTGTCCATATGTTTGTTTATAGTCCAAATATGAGTGAAATCATCTGGTGTTTGTCTTTCTCAGTCTGGCTGATTTCTCTTAGCATAATTCCCTCCAGGTCCTTCCACGTTATTGCAAATGGGATGAATTTGTCTTTTTTATGGCTGAGTAGTATTCCATTGTATATATATACCACACCTTCTTTATCCAATCATCAGTCGATGGTAAAAGCTTCACTTTGCTGATGTGAAAACTGAGCCCCAGAGGAGGAAGGAAGCTTTTGCCAAGCTGACATGCCGGCTGGTGGCAGAGCTGCCATAGAACCCAGGGTCCTGGACAGCCCCCATGACTTCCCAAAGTGTGCTCTTACTCTCAAAACTAGCTCCTTTCCTAGTTTTCCTGTTGCCCTCAGAAGCCTTTTCCCTCCCAGTTAATGACACTGGGAATCTGAGAGTCATTATTAACTATTCTTCTTTATCTCATATTTTCAGTTAATGAGTCCTATTGAATCTTACTTTAAAATAACTTACTCTCAGGCCAGCCCTGTGGCCTAGTGGTTAAGTTCAGCACACTCCACTTCAGCTGCCCAGGTTCGGTTCCAAGCACAGATTTATACCATTCAGTGGAGGCCATGCTGTGGCAGCATCCCACATACAAAATAGAGGAAGACTGGCACAGATGTTAGCTCAGGATGAATCTTCCTCAGCAGAAAAAAAGAAAAAGAAAAAACATCTTACTCCCTATTCCAGCTGCCGTCACCCTAGGCAGTGCTTCTTCAGTCCCTGCCTCCTGCTGGCCTCCCTGCCTCTGGCCTCTGTCCAGTCCATCTGGCAGAAAGCTCACATTGGGATAATAGCTCACAGTTGTCATACACATATGTGCCACCACTGTTCTAAACGCTCTGCATTTATTATCTCATTTGCTCCTCATAAAACCCTAAAAGCTGGATGCTTTCTTTTCTTATCCCCATTTTATAGATGAGAAAACTGAGGCAGAGAGCAGTTAAATACTATGTCTAACATTGCACAGCTGGCAAGGGGCAGAACAGGGATTTTATAAAACCAGGTAGTTTGGTGCCAAAGTCCAACTCCTAACTACTGTACTGTATTGCTCTTTTCTGAAGCACCAGTATTACTATGTCACTCCTCTGCTCAAGAACATTCAGTGGCTCCCCTCTGCCTGTGGGAGTTCAAAGTCCTAGTTAGGCCTTCAAGGCACCGAATGGTTTGGCTCTCACTTCCCCTCTCTGTGTCTCAATTTCCTGAGCTGTTAGTTGAGGATGATCACAGTAGTAACCACCCCATGGGGCTGTCATGAGGATTAAACAAGATCACCCCCGGAAAGCACTTAGCTTAGTGCCCAGCACAAAGTGACTCTTGATCAACGTGAGCGACCATTGAGTTACCTTTGGACCCTATTTCTCCCAACTTCCTTATAGTACTCCTCTGACCAGGATGTTGCTGCAAATAAATGGTCCTTCTTGTGTGGAACTGAACGTGGGTGTGGTTTTTCCCTTCCTAGAAACTTTCCCCACTCCCACTCCCGTATGCCGGTGTGGCCCAGTCCTCCCATCCTCCAGGCTCCCTTCGTCAGCGGCCCCTCTCCCCACGCTAATTGAAATTCTTGGTACACTTACTCCCACCATGCTTTTTTCCCACATCATTTGTTTAATCATTTGTTAAACATTTGTCAAAAGCCTGCTCTAATAATAACAATAATTAAATTTGACGTTATAATTCACAAGGGGCTTCATGTTACCACTAAGCCTCTGAAAAGCTGCTCAAAAGCCTTGGAAGGTGGTTTCTGACTTAGAGCTGCTCTAGCTGCCCCAGCTGAGTGTCCGTCCCAAGGACCATGGGCAGCAGGGTGGTGACGTCGATGGAACCCCCATCTTCAGGAAGCTTACAGCCTCGTATGCAAAGCAAGGGCTTCCTGCATGGGATGACAATCCAGGACTGACTGTGACAAAGTCTGGCGGAGCAGCTGAGAGGTGGTGCCATCACCCGTCAGGCACAGCACGGCTTCTGGCTGCGCAGGTGTACACTTCTCAGACAGCGCCTGGGGCAGACGCACACACCCTAACTGAAGGCAGACTTGCAGAAACAAAAGCTGCTTGCTCTCCAGCTGTCAGGGACGTCTCCAGGAGATCCCTGACGTCATCGGAGGCTGAAAGAGCTGCTCTGAGAGACACGTGGACTGCCCTCTCTCCAGCTAAGGAGGTGGCCAGCTCTGCCCTGGGCTGTCCTCTTCAAACAGACAGCTGCAGGCCACATGACGCCATCTCCTGACCTCAGTTTAGTTTCCTGGGGGCAAGAGCTGACTCAACTTCAACAGTAATAATGTGCTATATTATCTCGAACTTTTGAGTTCAGGAAGCTGATTTTGCTTTAAAATGTCCACTGCCTTCCTTTCATCGAGCTGGTGAGGCAGGCTGGCAACAGAAGCAGTGGGCCCAGAGAGGTGAAGTGGCACCCTGTCTTGGGCAAGGATTTGGGAGGGCCCCTCCTCCAAGGAGGCCTGGGAAGCGCCCTAATCATCTCGGCAGCATTGGAACAAAGCTTCGGTCAAGGTGAGTCCCTCTTGCAGAGAGGCAGATGTCAGCCCTTCAGGGAGATCTCGATCTCCTCCTTCCATGTCGTAATCCCTTCATCGTATTGTCACAGCTGTAATTCCTTACACAAGAGAAATCAGTTTAATGGGTAATGTGGCAATATCTAGCAGTTTTACGCAGACATTTACCCTTTGACTCAGAAAGTTCACTTCTAGGAATCCATCCTAAAGACAAATGGTCAAAAATTCGAAAATTAAGTAATAGACACAAGGCTATTCATTGCAGCACTATTGATGATAGCAAAAGACTAGAAATCACCCGATGACTATAACAGAGGAGAGGGTAAATAAACTAGGCTGCAAACAGGATGGAGTACTATGCAGCTGGGAAAGGAAACAAAGAGCATTTCTTTATTGCTGTGGAGGGATCGCCAGGATGCATTGTTATGTGTAGAATGCCAGGTGAAGAAAATTGTTAGAGTGGCTATCATTGGGAAGGGAGAGATGAATGTATCATATATGCTTATTTAGTTATAGAAAAAAAATGAAGGATAGACCATGGAAATTTTTTTTTAAGTTATATGTAGGAGGAGAAGGGGGACAGAGTGAGACAAACAAGATAGAAACTAGACTTTTCTAAATGTATCTTATTTGGTAGATTTATTTTGGAAGCTTGTAAATATATTAGAAAATCATAAAACAAATTTAGATTTGACAAAACAAAATAAATAAACTTGTTTATCAAGTTGGCGGCATAAGGACGCAGTGAGGAACTATTTCAGTGATTAAACGCATCAACGATGCCTACATTAAAACTCAGGAATTTGACAGTACGTCCCTAATGGGTTATCTCCCAAAGAGCAAACCCAAAACCTTAAGTTGTTCTTAACAATGAAAAGTGAAGTGTGGTAGCATTGGTATTGACATTCTAAGACTGTTTGTATGGATGGGGGGATAAAGCAGTGAGTGCTTACATTGGTTGTTTTGAAAACTGGGATTTTTGACATGAGAGAAAGGAGGCATAGACGTAAGATCAATAAAGTTAAGCAGAAAGTCTCTAATCCTGAATTTGAAATAGAAATATTAGTATGAACCTATGAAGTCTTTTCTTGAAAAAAAAAACTATTTCTAGAAAAGTGGCTGATTCCAGATCTGGGGTCCAGGGAAGGAAATATACAAGATGAGCCTGGAACATCACATGACACACCAGAGAGTAAACAAGCTGTCAAGGACAATAGGGTGCCATCAAAAGGCAGGTGCCCACCTCTGCCTGGGTTGTCCTCTTCAAAACCACAGCTGCGAGCACATCAGGGGTCAATGTGCGGAGCCTCCCACTAGCCAAAGACGGGACAGCATAATTCAATAAGAACCATAACTGCAATGACTGAAACTCAGCAAATCGGTTTAAAACCATGAATTCATAATAATATTTAAAAAAATTAAATCTTATTGGTCACCTTTGGTGGGTGCTGGGGATCCATTCACTATTTTGAAAACTGGCAAATAAAGAGAAAGAAGTAATTGCTTTACTCTTCCGCTGATAAATATATCTTAGTTTAACCACACAGGTGATCAGGGAAAGCTTCTCTTCTGGATGTATTCCAGCCAGTAAACGCAAAAGAAACTAAAGGATTAAAATATCACCACTTCACAATCCTTAATGAGTTAATGGACTTGGACTCTGATCCTCGGGGACTGTCAAAAGACAAACAGGCAGATGCTAGGTGCCTCCTGAAGATACCAGTCATGAAGTCGTCTTGGCAAAACGTCAAACTTATATTTGATCAACTACTGGAGATCCAACTACTAGTTTAGAGGAAATGCTCTAAAGGGTGGAGAATGTGTTAATGCAACCACTGGCTGCAGTCACCAAAATTCAGATTGTGAGAAATTCCACGTGACAAATGACGCAGCCTCTTCAACAAATAAATGACAAAGAGGAGAAATCTATGGAGTAGAAGGCATTTAAGAGGCACACTGAAATCTTTATGGATGACAATGATATGATGATATATGATTTGCTTCAGAAGAATCCAGGGAAGGATCAGTGTTAGGATAAAATTAGTCATGAGTCATTAGTGATTGAAACTGGGTGATAGGTCCGTGGGGGTTCATGACACCCTTCTCTCTCTTTTGGTTTATGTTCAGAAATTTTCCACAGTAAAAGAAAAACAAAACAGAAAGAATAGAAAAAAAGGAAGTCACAGAAAAGCTGAATAAAAATACATTTTCCAGAGGCGGTGACCCCTGTGTGTGCTCCCTGCTGAGCTGCAGCCAGCACAGAGCACGGGGTCTGCTGTCAGTAACCTCTTGATGAAAACGCCCGAGCTTCAGGTCGAGCTTCAGTCGAGGGTACCGTTTCTCCCAGGTTGGAAGAATGTCCCTCTGCAGCCTGGGGTCTGACTGCTCGTACAGCAATAGCAAGGAAGATAATTCACTCTGCAGGAGGCAGGGACGGGATTCCTCCTAGCTGCCCCTACTGGGAAGTTTAGTTTTTTCTTCTTTTCTTTACCTATCCATTTATTCTCTACACAAGTATTAAATGTCTGCTGTGTGTGTGAGTCACCATATGACAGCATAAGGCCTTAACAGGGGCCCAAAGCAGCCACGTGGCTAGAGAAAAGAAGTGGATTTTGAAGTTAGACAGACTCAGCGCCAATCCTGGCTCAGCCGCTTTCTAGCTGTGTGACCATGACACATTCCAGCTCTTAACCTAGTTTCCTCAGTAAAATGGGGATAACACTCCCCACCATTTTGCCGTTATCAGAATTAGAGATAACAGTTGGAAATCTCTTGGCAGAGTTCCTGGCACATATTTCGCTCCTTCTATTTATTTGCTGGAGTGAAGTTTGTACGCACTTTGGCCCCTTCTCCTTTTGGAAAAGCTGGTACAGAGCCCAGGCGATAAGACTAGTGGAGGTGGGTAGAGGAACCCAGGAATCCTCTCTTCCTATGGCTAAACAGGAAAAAAAAGAAAACTTTGCCTGGGCATCCTTCCCATTCTTCAGAGCCCCTTTCGAGTTCTTCCTCCAAGCAAAATTAGTACCCCCTCCTTTCTCCACAGCTTTTCCACAAGTGTATTTTAACACATCCTTGATTCCTTTTATTAGTGTGATTTTTTTGTCAATACAGCTGTTCCTCTCCTGTCTCCCTCTCCCCCAGGCTATAAACTTCCCGATAGGGCAAGAGTCTTCACCATCTTTCTTTTCCCTCCCTGATGCCCAGCACAACGTCTTGCACATTGCAGGCCTTCAAAAAATTGCTTCCTGCCTTGAAAACCTGCCCAGCAAGGGTCTGCTGTATGTGGGGGGATGCGGGAAGAAAGAGGGGGCCGACATTTCTCCTTCACTTTAAGCTCTGTACTGTATTGTGTATACAAATGGAGACCGAATCCCTTCAATTTATACAGCATTTTATAGTTTATATATGCAGAAAGTTTTTGTTGCTATTATTAATCTTACCATTTAAACTTTTCAAAAATTCATAAAATTTCCTCATTGAAATTTATTCATACCTTCTCTTCCTTTCGGTTAATAATGTAGAGGTAATAGAATTTTGTCTCAATTCTCTATGGCCTGCATACAGCACTTGTCTACTAGACACATGGGGACAGGGGTCCCTAAGCTGGAGACTACAAATTTCAGCTGACCATGAACCCTCAGATTGTGCATCAAATTGTACACGTATGTGTGTGTACACACGTGCGTTTTTAGATGGGGCGATGGTCCGTGGTTTTTTAGTGGATTCTCGTATGGGTCCCTGACCTACCTAATGAGAAGAACTGCATTAGCTAGAAGAGGTGCAAAATGATGAGAAACGCTAAGTGTTCACTGGGAACTCTACTTTTAAAAGATAGTACAGGGGCTGGCCCCACGGCCGAGTGGTTAAGTTTGCCTGCTCTGCTTCGGCGGCCCGGGGTTTCACCGGTTTGAATCCTGGGCATGGACCCAGCACTGCTCATCAGGCCATGCTGAGGTGGCTTCCCATGTGCCACAACTAAAAGGAACCACAACTAAAATATATACAACTGTGTACTGGGGAGCTTTGGGGAGAAGAAGGAAAAATAAAATCTTTAAAAAAAAAGGAAAAAGAAGATGGTACAGGTAGTACTCACTCCCTATTTTCAGCAAACAAGGGGAAGGTGTGATAGTGATATAATAAGACATATGTGTATTCGGTCTTTATCCCCAAAACCCTCGGAATTTCCCGAGTGGTAGAGGTGAGAGGAGTGTCATTCTGTTGTTATTCATAATTATTCATAATTAGCCCCTTTCAATCAGGCCTGAGTGTGCGATAATAAGGTGACTGGCGGGCCCCTGGGTAACTTCTGCAGGGGTGCTGTTTGCCACAGGAACCAACCTTGTGATTAAAGGGCTGAGATTTTCAGACTCCTCCCCCACCCCTCCCCTCCATGGGGTGGGGAGAGGTGCTGAGACTGAGCTAATCACCAAGAGCCAAAGATTTAATCAATTATGGCTGCATAATGAAACCTCCATAAAAACCTAGAGTTTGGAGAGCTTCCAGGTCGGCAAACACAGCCACACGCTGGGAGTGTGGCACACTCCACGTCCTCAGCGACAGAAGCCCCTGCGCTCAGGACCCTGCTGGACCTCGCCCTACGCACCTCTGCAGCTCGCTGTTCATTTATACCCTTTATAATAGACCGAAGATAGAAAGTAAAGTGTTTCCTGAATGCTGTAAGCCGTTCTGGCAAATGATTGAATCTGAGGTGGGGAGGAGTTGTAGGAACCCCGATTTTGTAGCCAAATTGGACCAAAGTGTGGGGACCCAATACTTTCAATTGTCTTCTGAAGGGGGGCAGTCTTGCGGGACTGAGTCCTGAAACCTGGGGAGTCTGACACTCACTAGTTAGTGTCAGAACTGAGTTGAACTGTAGGATACCCAGTTGGCGTCCGGAGAGTTGGAGAACTGGTTGTTGGTGGGGAAAGTAAATGTGTGTTGGTGTCAGTAAATGTGTGTTGTGAGTAAAAACACCCCAAGAGAGGAAACATCCTTTTCAGTAATTTTAATGTATTTTATCTTGTACCAGGAATGCTTTGATAATAAATATCCTGTGGGATGAGGGGAGAATGGGTACAGAATATAGTGATAGACTCCAGTGAAGAAACTTGAGTACATACTCCTAAAAGATATCATACTGTGCCATTGATTCCATTTCCAGAATTTTAAATAAATCCATCTTGAGGCTCTGAAGGCAGATTACCATGAGAAGAAAAGAGAATTATATCATCGTAGGGCAGAAAGTAATCTTCCTGTGAAAGGCCAAATAACACTGCACACCCACTCTTTCCTCTGATCTCTCATTTCTTTCTTGCAGCCAGCCTTGTTCAGAACTTTGACATAAGCAGTAACCTCCTAAATTGTCCCATTACTTGGTTATCTCTTTTGTTTCAGATTAGTCATTTAACAAGATCATCTTAATCAAGTTGTTCCACACTGAAAAAGGCAGAATGGCCCTTCTTTGCCCACCTTGCGTGTAGTACCCTTCATAATTTGACCTTATGCGCCCTTCCTAAGGTTCCTCATACTCCCTGCACATACCCACCCTTTGGCCGGCTGGCTTACTCAGTCTCTTCCAAACACGTCTAATAGATCCCATTTGTTTACACTTGGAATGTCCTATCCAGAAGGCTGTCTCCCCATCTCCTTCCCAAATCATACCCATCCTTCAAGGCTCCATTCCTTTCCCTCCTCTGTCTGCCTCCCCATTCAATTGTTTCTGCCTCCTAGAAACGCCAACATTCCACATTTATTCCCTGTTATATGTGGCCCTTTCCCATTAACTAGCTCCCTCATCTTTGCTCATGTTTGATTTTCTCAGCTGCTCCGTGAGTTTCTTAAAGACTTTGCACATCACGTATCTCCCTGGCCCCTAGCACAGGGCCTGCCTGCAGTAGATATCTGATCATTTCTTTTTCATTGATTAATTTTGTAATCACCATAAGGTTTGAACTCCTGAATGTGGCCTACAGGCCCTACGTGAGTTGGCCTCTGCCATTCTCTTTGGCCTCATTTGTGTCTCCTTTTCCTAAACACTTTATACCGTGCCATCCCCAGGACCAGTCAGTTCCTTAAGCACTCCAGCAGTGACATCTCATGCCGATTCCTCTGCCTGAACACTCAGTGCCTCTTCTTCGTCTTGTTGACTCTTACTCAACCTTTGGGTCTGCATCTAGGCATCACTTCCTAATGAGAAGTCTTCCCCTAGACTCTGTTAGAAACTACAGGTTAGTAATCAGTGGCAGCCAAATGCAGTGAGTGTGTGTGTTTAGCTAGAGGAAATGGGAAACATCCACATCACCCTCTCATGAGCTCTCTCCAGCTTCTTCTTTTCCTGTCCCCTAGTCCCCTTTGGGTGCTGGCCATCTGAAATTACTCACAGGACCCCTGGATGGACTTTGCTTTCTTCTGCCTCGGTGCCTTTATACACATTTTTCATTCTGCCTGAATTCTATTTAATCCACAACTTTTCTTCATCCAGTTAACTCCTATTGATCCTTCAAAGCCCAGGCAAGTAGTCTATAAAATGGGAACCATGGTATTAGTTTCCACCTGAGAGGGTTGTTGTGAGGATTAAATAAGTACATATATGGTTCTTAGACGACTTCCTGGTATGTAGTGAGTGCTCAATAATTTTTAGCTATTGTTATCGTCAGCACTAACATCATTTTCTCTCTCATCATTATTATCAGTATGCTTGATACTATATACAAGTATCATGACATTTATCATGCTATATAGTATTACTTTTCATGTCTGTCTCCCCACGATCTGAACTCCTTGTTGATTGAATGGTCATCAAATAACTAGGCCATTCTACAAGCCCTAGCAAAGCATCAACACTCAAAGCTCGGCAGAAATCCTACAAGAGCTGTGAAACGGAAAACATCAACTGGATGAAAAGACTGGGAAATGGAACAAGTAAATAAGCCTAAAAAGAATGCCTTAGAAACAACCACAGGACTCCTATTCACCACTGGGGAGAGTGCAAGTTGACACAACCTTATTTTGCAGGGCAATTTGATGCTTACTACTAAAATTTTAAGTGTACGTACCCTTTGACCAAGCAATATCACTTTTAGGAATCCATTCAATAAAAACACTTACTAAGGGGCAGGCCCAGTGGCACAGCGGTTAAGTGCACATGTTCCGCTTTGGGGGCTGGGGGTTTGCCGGTTCAGATCCCAGTTGCGGACATGGCACTGCTTGGCACGCCATGCTGTGGTAGGCGTCCCACATATGAAGCGGAGGAAGATGGGGATGGTTGTTAGCTCAGGGCCAGTCTTCCTCAGCAAAAAGAGGAGGATTAGCGGCAGTTAGCTCAGAACTAATCTTCCTCAAACAAAACAAAACAAAACAAACAAAAAAACCCCACTTACTCAAGTATGCAAAGACAGATGATAAGGTTGACCATGACAACATTATTTGTAAACCAAAAATTTGGAAATAGCCCAAATGCTCATCAAAAGGGGACTAATAAAATTAATTGTGGGATTATAAGGCATCCATACAATGCAATCCTATGCAACTATTGTGAAAACAAGGTAAAACTATATGTACTGAAGATACACGTCCATAATACGTAGTTAAGTGAAAAAAAGCAAGTTGTAAACTAGTCTAAATGTATGAGCCCCATCTTTTGGTCAATTTTATTGAGGTATAATTTAAATACAATAAAATTCACCAATGTTAAGTGCACAATTAGATGCATTTTAACAAATGTATATTGTCACATCACCACCACCACCACAATCATGATATTGATAGACTATGCCCATCACCCCCAAAATCACTTTGAAACCTTTTACAATCACTCTACACCCTCACACTCCGGCCCCCCGCAACTACAGATCTGCTTTTTATCACTACGGTCTTTTACTTTTCTAAACTTCGTATAAATGGAATCATACAGTATACAGTCTTAAGTCTGGCTCCTTTCACTTAGCATAGTGCTTTTGGGATTCATTCATGTTGTTGCCTATCAATAGTTCATTCTTTTATTTTTTTGAGGAAGATTAGCCCTGAGCTAACATCTGCTGCCAATCCTCCTCTTTTTTGCTGAGGAAGACTGGCCCTGAGCTAACATCCATGCCCATCTTCCTCTACTTTATATGTGGGATGCCTGCCACAGCATGGCTTGGCAAGCGGTGCCATGTCTGCATCCGCGATCTGAACTGGCAAACCCCAGGCCACCAAAGCAGAATGTGAGAACTCAATTGCTGTGCCACCGGGCTGGCCCCAAATAGTTCATTCTTTTTTATTGCTGAGTAGTATTCCATTATTTTTTTTGGGGGGGGGGCGAAGATTAACCTTGAGCTAACTACTGCCAGTCTTCTTCTTTTTGCTGAGGAAGACTGGCCCTGAGCTAACATCGTGCCCATCTTCCTCTACTTCATATGTAGAACGCCTACCACAGCATGGCGTGCCAAGCAGTGCCATGTCCACACCAGGATCCGAACCAGCGAACCCTGGGCTGCCAAGAAGCAGAACGTGCGAACTTAACTGCTGCACCACCAGGCCGGCCCCTGAGTAGTATTCCATTATAAGAATGTTCCACAATTTATTTATTCACTTATATTTGAGGACATTTGGGTTGTTTCCAGTTTTTGATGATTGTGCATAAATCCACTATAAACATTTATGTACAGTTTTATTTAATTAAGCTTTTTATTTTGAGATAACTGTAGATTCACATGCAGTTGTAAGAAACAATACAGAGAGATCCCCTTATTCAGTGGCCCCCAATGGTAACATTTCATAAAAGTATAGTACATATCACAACCAGGATATTGACATTGATACAGTCAAGATACAGAACAGTCCCATCTTCACAGGGACTTCTCGTGTTGCCTTGTATAGCCACATTCACCTCCCTTTCCCCTTCTCCAGCCCCTGGGAACCACTAATCTGTTCTCCATTTCCATAATTTTGCCATTTTAAGAATGTAATATAATGGAATCATACAATATATAACTTTGGGGGCATTGAGTTTTTTCACACAGCGTAATTCCCTGGAGATTCATCTAAGTCATTGCATATTTTAATAGTCTGTTCCTTTTTATTGCTGAACAGCATTCCATGGTAAGGAAGTGCTACAGTTTGTTCAGCCATTCACCTGTGGAAAGATGTCTGGTTTATTTTTGGTTTTTGGCTGTCATGGATCAAGTTACTATGAACATCTGTATACAAGTTTTTGTGTGAACATGAGTTTTCTTTTCTCTGGGATAAATGCCCGGGAGAGCAACTGCTGAGTTGTATGGTAGTTGCGTGTTTAAGTTTTTTTGGGCTTTTTTAAAGATTGGCACCTGAGCCAATCTGATGCCCATCTTCTTTGGTTTCTTTTCCTTCTTCTTCTCTCCAAAGCCCCCCAGTACATAGTTGCATATTCTAATTGTACATCCTTCTGGTCGTGCTATGTGGGATACCACCTCAGCATGGCCTGATGAGCAGTGCCATGTCCATACCCGGGATCCGGACTGGCGAAACCCTGGGCCACCGAAGCAGAGTCTGCGAACTTAACCACCTGGCTACGGGGCTGGCCTCGTCTGTTTAGTTTTATAAGAAACCACCAAACTGTTTTCCAAAGGGGCTGTACCCGTTATACATTCTCACCAGCAGTTTCGGAGTGATCCAGTCTCTCTGCATCCTCACCAGTGTTTGATGTTGTTATTTTTTACTTCAGCCACTCTGCTGGGTGTGTAGTGAGATCTCACTGGGGTTTAATTTGTATTTCCCTAATGGCTACTGATGATAACACCTTTCCCCATGCTTATTTACCACCTGTATATCCTCTTCGGGATGTCTGTTCATGTCTTTTCCTCATTTCTTAACTGGTTTTTTTCGTAACAGTTGAGTTTTCAGAGTTCTTGATATGTTCTAGAAACTAGTACTTTGTCAGGTCTGTGGTTTGCAAATATTTCCTTCCTCTCAGTAAATTGTTTTTTCATTCTCTTAACAGGGTCTTCTGCAGAACAAATTTTCTTACTTTGCGGAAGTCCAATTGATCCATTTTTCCTCTTAAAGATTGTGCATAGATTTTTTATGTTTTCACTTATCTCAGATAAAAACCTAGGCATGAGATTCCTGGGTCATATGGTACATGTATATTTAACGTGATTTCTAAAACTTCTTAAGTGCTTTCCAAAGTGACTGTACCATTTTGCATTCCTACCAACAATGTGTGAAAGTTCCAGTTGCTCCACATCCTTGCCAACACTTGTCATGGCTAGTCTTTTAAAACTCAGCCATTCTAGTGGATGCATAGTGATATCTCGTTGTGTTTTTAATTTGCATTTCCCTAATGACCAATGATGTTGAGCATCTTTTCATGTGCTTACTTGTCATCCGTATGTTTTCTTTGGTGAATTGTCTATTCAAATCATCAGCCCATTTAAAAAATTGGATGTATTTTAATTGGTTGCTGTAAGCATTTTTTTTATATATTCTGGATACAAGCCCTTTGACAGATACATGTTTTGCCAATATTTTGTCCCAGTCTGTGGCTTGCGTTTTCATTTTCTTGACAGTGTCTTTTGAGGAGCAAAAGTTTTTAACTTTTTTTTTTTTGGTGGGGAAGATTCACCCTGAGCTAACATCCATTGCCAATCTTCCTATTTTTTTTTTTTTTTTTTTTGCTTGAGGAAGATTAGCCCTGAACTAACATCTGTGCCAGTCCTCCTCTGTTTCGTATGTGGGATGCTTCCACAGCAGGGCTGATGAATACAGTAGGTCCACGCCCAGGCTAGAAACCTGTGAACCCAGGCCGCCAAAGAGGAGTGTGCGGAACCAAAAGTTTTTAATTTCAACGAAGTCTACTTCATCATTTTTTCCTGCTTTTTGTGGTCTGTTTAATATATGTTCAAGCTAAGGTCACAAAGACTTTCTCTTATTTTTTATTCTAGAAATTTTACGTTTCCAGCTCTTATATTTAGGTCTATGATCTATTTCAAGTTAATTTTTGTGTTGAGTATGAGTTAAGTGTTGAGGTTCATTTATGTATGTACAAATATCGATTATTACAGTGCTACTTATGGAAAAGAGTGCCCTTTTCCCACTGAATTGCCTTGGTGTCTCTAAGGAGTTTTCCAACTGCACAGAGGGAATGGTTCCCATAAGCCTGCCCTCTCTGCAGACATGTGCTGCAAGCCTGGGGATTTCCCAAAACCACCCTCAGGTTTGATACTTCACTAGAATGACTCACAGAACTCAGGAAAGCTTATACTTACAATTACGGTTTTATTATAGCAAAAGCATACTAATTAGAACCAGCCAAAGGAAGAGACATGAGGCAAAGCCTGGGAGGGTTCCAAATGTAAAACTTGTATCATCCTCAGGAATGTGTTGCCCCACTGGCACTGAAGTGTGGTAATATGCACAGAGTATTGCCAACCAGGGCAACTCACCTGAGCTTTAGTGTCCAGAGATTTTACTGAGGTGTCATTATGTAGGCATGATTGATTGAGTCATTGCCCATGTGATTTATTCAATCTCCAGCCATTCCTCCCTGGAAGCCTGGCTGTTATCATGTGACCCAAAGCCCCAACCCTCTAATCACATGTTTAGTCTTTCTTTTATGGCCAGCCTGAGTCATCTCATTAGCATAAAGTATCAGGTGTGGTTCCAGGGTCCCACCATGAATAACAAAGACATCCCTCAGGAAATTCCAAAGGTTTAGAGATTACTTCTGAGGATCGAGGACAAAGGCCAGACCTCTTTGAATGCCACCTTTCTCGCTACACAGCATCTTTGTCAAAAATAAATATACAACATGGTTCCTATACCAAGGTTTAGGATATATATGCAAAGGTCTATTTCTGTAATCTATTCTGTTCCATGATCTACCAGATAGAACAGTAGAAACCTTTTACTTTGTAGGTAAAGTGTTTTTACAATACTTGGTTTTTAAATAATGTGCATATAACACTTTTGTATTCAGTAAAAAATGGTAAGGATATATGAAAGGAAAATCATTTGCCTAAGTAGAGATGAAAAACTCAACACAATGGTTGCAATATAACATTGGGAAATTTCCCAGCAAATGAAGCAAAAAGATTAGAAAATAGGAGAGAAAAAGGTAAGAAGTTAGAGTATTAATTCAGGAGATCTTACATCTGAACAGCATTGTTCCCAGAAAGAGAGAAAGAGAAAAAAGGAGGAGAAAACAATCAATGGCATAATTCAAGAACAGATTAAACTGCCAGATTGAAGAACTCGTAAGTGACCAGTACCATTTTAGGGACCAAGAGGTTTTACTGCTACCAGAGAGGGAAAAAAGCGAGTCACACACAAAGTTTAGGAATCAGAATGCTTCTGACCTCATCAGTGATACTAGAAGCCAAAATGCAATGAAGCCTTTAAAATTCTGAAGGACGTCATTTCCAATCTAGAATTCTATACCCAGCCATACTACCAATTGAGTATGAGAGTGGAAAAAAATTTCAAATAGGTCTCAAAATTTTTACCTATAATATACCCTTTCTCAAAAAGCTACTGGAGAATGTACTCTACTCACAGGTAGAATAAATCAAGAAGGGGGCCTAAAATGGGAAAGAGACAAAGACTCCCCAGGAAGATGGTGAAGGGAAATCCCATGATACTGTGTACCAGAGGTAGAGATTAACCACTTCCCTTTGTAGATGTGTGACTCAAGAAACAGATATGATGGGAACCGTCATCACACAGATCCCCACTGACATTATACTCTCATTTAAACTTGAGGACAGGTTTATCTGTATTAGTCATGGCTTCACAATCTATTAAGGAAATTCCTGCTCATCTCTTTATGCCTTGCTGCTAGAATCAGTTGAGAACACTCATTTCACAAAAACACCCCTATTTCTGAAATGTTCTGCTTTGACCTACTCTTGAGAGCTGGACATAGATTACGGTGAACTTAGAAGCAGAAAGTGCAAAGCAGCCCTCTCCCTCTGTCCCTATTCCTACAGTGTGTTCAGTGCTTGGTCCATACAGCAGATCTGACAGATGCCCAGATGCAAGTGAGCCCTCTTGGCTGGAGACTTATTTCCCTGAAGCTAATGAAATGTAAGCCCCTTACTTATATATGTTCCTCCCAAGGTCCAGTACCTAACTCAGTATTTGTAATTTTGACCTCATAATCTTCGTAAAGAGTCCTCCAAATTATATAATCTTCAGGCCCTACAAATTCTGGATCTGTCCCTACTCATGACTTTTCTTTTGACTTCCCCAGAAAAGGCTTTCGAAAACTGAGGAAAGCTTAAGCTACACTATACCCTGGTGACTCTTCTCAAAAAAGGTGGTTTCCCCCCCAAATTTCGTCTAATACTGGCAACAATTCTCTTTCTTTACACAGCTAGATTTGTGTTATTCAAATCCAAGGAAATGATTGTTTAGGGACGTGTAATATGGGGAGTAAAACTGTAAAGAAAACTGAGATGATTAACACAAATGTCAGCATAGTGGTTACCTGGGGGGAGAGAGGGGTCGGGGAAACAGATCGGAGAGGGGCACACGGCTGGGCTTCGGGCCCTAGTAGGCAACAGGTGTTTTTTTTTATTATGTATCTTTAAACTGTGCATATGCTTCTCTGTAAATGTGATACATTTAATAATGTAAAAGACAGGGGAGCTGCCTAAAGAACATTGTTTCCTTCCTTGGTTGGGAGCACAGCCAGACAGTCAGACAGCCAGACAGCCAGACAGCCAGACAGCAAGTGAATAAGGGCAGAGTCATTGTCAATAGCAAGTTAAGTACAAAAGGAAACAATGATTTTCTAACTTTCTAATAAATCTGTGCCTGAGAGGAAAGTGGTAACCCAATAAAGCCCCGACTATGTGGGGAGGGGCAAAATCCAGCTGGCTCTCCAGGCCCTCCCAACACAACAGCATCTTTTTGGGGCCAAAGTGTGTCAAAGGTCTAGTCCTTAGTTTTGTGTGTCCAGGAACTTGATTTTGGATGCCCCCCTGGGGCTTCCCAGGCTTGGAGGGAGCTCCTCTTAACGACCAGCCGCTTGTGAACTCCATGAGGACAGAAACCATGATTTCTCCATCTTTAAATTCCCAGTGCCTAGCAAAGTCCTACCTACAACATAACATAACTGCACACAGTGAAGAGTAGACACATGAGAAGACAACTGCTGCCACGTGATGAAGTGCCCTCAACTGGACGCCCAAATGCCTGACTCCAGGCAAAGCTTTGCCATCAACTTGCTGTGTGACTTTGGGCAAATTGCTTTTCCTCTCTGGGCTTTAGTATCCTCGGCTATGAAATTAGAGGTGGGAAGAACTTGCGGAAGGAATGCAGCATGTATAAGGACCCAGCAATTTTCAGGCTATGCCTGTTCTGTTGTCCACAGAGACCATTTCAAACTTCCTCCACTCTGCCCAAATCCCCAAATCTCTTCCCATTCTCCTCACTCTTAGCAAATGACCTGGCTCCCTACTGCACAAAGAAAATAGAAATCTCTGATGGGGACTGCCTCAACCTTACACTGCTGCGTCTGCACCCACGCTCTTCCTTGTCCCACATGGACATGAAGGAAGTATCCTTTCTCCTGAGAGCTTAAATTAAACATGTTCCAGTCATTCCCATTATAAAAACAGAAACAGAAACTTTCGTTGGTCCCAAATCCCCCTCTGGTTGTTAATGTATCTTTCAGCTCCCTTCCCAAAGTTCTTAAAAGTGGTCCAGACTCCGTGTCTTGTTTCCCCACCTTTCAGTCCTTCTTCAGCCACCTCCAGTCTGGTTCCCCCTGCCCCCACCTTCCTGTCCCCACCCCTCCCACTCTATCACAGTGGCACTTCTTAGGGTCACCAAGGACTTCCATTACCTGAGGGACACTCTCACGCTTCCTCTTCTGCGAACTCTCAGGAGAGCACCAAGCCCAGTGGGCCACTTCCTCCTTCCTGAAGGCCTCTACTTTCTTGGTTTTCAGACACCAAACACTCCTCATTCCTATCTAAGCCACTAATCAGTCTCTTTTGCCTGTTTGTCCCTCTCTACCTGATCATTAAGTTTACAGGGCCGTAAGACCCCGTCCTGGACTCATTCTCGTCCCACTCTACACTATCCCCCTGAGCAGTCTCATTCATTCCCAGTTTTAACTCAGGGATCAAGTCCCTCGCTCACCTGTTCACAAGCATTTATTGAGCATCGAGAATATGCCACGTTCTGTGAGTTTTGGGTACAGGGTCCCTGGACTGTTCCAGCCAGATAGGGAATCTTTTTTTCATTTGCATTAAAAAAAATCTCTTCTCTTGTGTGGGTGTGTGCTGATTTTACTTAATTTTAGCTAGAGTGTATTGAGTGCTTATTCTTTGCCAGGAGGTATTCTAACAGCTCTGCAAGAATGGTCATTTAATTCTCACAGCAGCCCGATGAGGGAGGGACTTTTGTTTTTTTAACAGACTTTATTCTTTAGAGCAGTTTTAGGGTCACAGCAAAACTGAGCAGAAAGTACAGGGAGTACCCATATACTGCTTGCCCTCCCCGACTCACAACCTCCCCCGCTGTAGACATCCGGCACCAGAGTGGGCCATCTGTTACAACTGATGAACCTAGGTTGACACAGCATTATCACCGTAGGTCCGTAGTTTATATTAGGGTTCACTCTTGGTATTATACACTCTATGGATTTTGACAAACGTATAATGACATTTATCTACCATTATAGTAACACACAAAGTAGTTTCATTGTCCTGAAACTCCTCTGTGCTCCACCTCTTCATCCTCCCTCCCCATAACTCGTGGCAACTACCGATCTTTTGCTGTCTCCATAATTTTGCCTTTTCCGGGACATTCATGTTGGAATCATACAGTATGTAGTCTTTTCAGACTGGCTTCTTTCACTTAGTAATACGCATTTAAGATTCCTCTATGTGTTTTCACAGCTTGATAGTTCATTTCTTTTTAACACTAAATAATGTTCCATTGTCTGGATATACCACAGTTTACTTATCCATTCACTTACTAAAGGACATCACGGTTGCTTCCAAGTTTTGGCAATTATAAATAAGGCTGCTATACACATCCATCTGCAGGTTTTTGTGTGGACATAAGTTTTTAATTCATTTGGGTAAATACCAAGGACCATAATTGCTGGATGACACGGCATTATGGACGGAATGTTTGTGTCTTCCAAAATTCCTATGTTGAAGCCCTCTCCCCCAGCATGGCTATGTTTGGAGATGGGACCTCTAAGGAAGTAATTAAGAATAAAAGAGGTCATAAGTGTGGGGCCCTAATCTGATAGGTTTAGTGTCCTTATAAAAAGGGACATTAGCAAACCCTCTTTCTCTCTCCCTCCACATGAGGAGAGGCCATGTGAGGACATAGTAAGAAGATGGTCCTCTCTAAGCCAGGAAGAGAGGCCTCACACAAAAAATGAATCATCGAAAACCTTGATCCTGGACTTTCCAGCCTCCAGAACTGTGAGAAATTCAATTTCTGCTGTTTAAGCCACTCATTTGATAGTACGTTGTTATGTCATCACAAGTTGACTCATAGCTATGGTAAGAGTATGCTTAGTTTTGTAAGAAACTGCCAAACTATCTTCTAAAGTGGTTTTTCCATTTTACATTCCCAGCAGCAATGAATGAGAGTTCCTGTTGCTCCACATCCTCACCAGCATTCGGTATTGTTAGTGTTCTGGATTTTGGCCATTCTAGTAGGTGTGTGGAGGTATGTCATTGTTGTTTTAATTTGCAATTTCCTAATGGCATACGATGTTGAGCATCTTGTCATATGACTTTTTGCCATTATATGTCTTATTTGATGAGATGTTTGTTTCTTACTCAGGTTGTTTGTATTCTTATTGTTGAGTTTTAGGAGTTCTTTGTATATTGTGGACAACAGTCCTTTATTAGATGCATCTTTTGCAAATATTTTCTACCACTCGGTGGTTTGTCTTCTCATTCTGTTGATGGTGACTTTCACAGAGCAGAAGTTTTCAATCTTTTTTTTTTTTTTTTAAAGATTTTATTATTTCCTTTTTCTCCCCAAAGCCCCCTGGTACATAGTTGTATATTCTCCGTTGTGGGTTCTTCTAGCTGTGGCACGTGGGACGCCGCCTCAGCGTGGTCTGATGAGCAGTGCCATGTCCGCGCCCAGGATTCGAACCAACGAAACACTGAGCTGCCTGCAGCGGAGTGCGCGAACTTAACCACTCGGCCACGGGGCCAGCCCCCAGAAGTTTTCAATTTTAATGAAATCCAGCTTATCAGTTATTTCTTTCACGGATCATGCCTTTGGTGTTGTATCCAAAAAGTCACGGCCGTGTCCAAGGTCATCTAGGTTTCCTCTTATGTTATCTTCTAAGAATTTTTTTTTTAAGATTTGATTTTTTTCTTTTTTCTCCTCAAAGCCCCCCAATACCTAGTTATATGTTAGTTGTGGGTCCTTCTAGTTGTGGCATGTGGGATGCTGCCTCAGCATGGCTTGATGAGCGGTGCCATGTCCGCGCCCAGGATTCCAACTGACGAAACCCTGGGCCACCGCAGCAGAGCGCGCGAACTTAACCACTCGGCCACGGGGCCGACCTCTAAGAGTTTTATAGTTTTGTGTTTACACTTGGGTCTATGATCCATTGTGAGTTAATTTTTGTGAAAGTGTAAGGTCTGTGTCTAGATTCCTATTTTTGCATGTAGATATCCAGTTGTTCCAGGTCCATATATTTAAAAGACTATCTTTTCTCCATAGAATTGCTTTAGACACTATTTTTATGCACATTTTACAGAAGAAGAAAAGTTAAGGAACTTTCTGCAGGATCATGCAGCAAGTAATTGGCAGATGACATCCAACTCAGGTTGTCTGCCAATGAACTCATGCTCTATCCACAGCTTTCTGTTGCTTCTCTATTTCATGCCCCTCTATGTAGTAATGAAGAAACACATGTTCATTGTAGAAACAAACTAATAGGCTAAAAGAAGCAAGTAAATATTAGCCATAACTCCATTACCCAGAGATAACCACTGTTAACATTTTGACGTATACCCTTCCAGCCTTTAACCTCTGCACATAACTACGGTAGGTTTTTATTATAAAAATTAGATGATAATGTATTCTTCTTTGTAACTTGAACTTTTTTCATTTAATAATAAACCGTGAACATCTTTTCATGTCAAAAAACATAGCTTTAGAATACAATTTTCCTTGGAGGTACAGTACACTCTCACACAGATTTATCCCAATTTTTCAGCCTACCCTTTCTGTTGGGCACGTAATTTGTTCCTATTTTTCCTTTGTGGTTAAATCTTTATCAGCACACTTAGTTGTTCCTTAAGATAAATCCTAGCAAGAGAATTGCTGAGTCAAAGAGTGGAGAGGGATGTACCTTTCTAAGGCTGTGCTGAGGTAGCTGCCCTGATCAGGTCTCTGGCCACCACCTCTGGTACCATAGTTGGAGGGCATTTGAAATGGCCAAGTCCAAGGCCACAGGCCGTTTTTTCTTTGTTTTCAAACATGTCAAGTTTCGTCTTTTTTTGGAGTATTCATACAGAAACTTAGGAGAAACTACAATGGGAGCTGTTAGCCTGGCACCATTTTGAATTAGCAAAGTCTTCTTTAATTTGGTGCCTGAGCCCCAGCCTTGTGACTGTCACCAGTGCTAATTTGCCCTCAAAGAGCTCAGCCTCCTGTGTGCACAGGCATTGGAGGGGGAAGGTGGGGACAGGAATACACACGGCTAGCTTGAGGGCTATGCAGACTGTGGCAAGTCATATTATAAAGTGCTCTGCCAATCCAGAGAACAGAGTAATTTAGGGTTTGGGAAGATGGATCTGAAAGCCAAGGGACAAGGGAAAGACTTGGACAAAAGCCCAGAGATGTGGGAAGACTTTGGGGGTGAAGACCTTGTGGCCATAATGAATAGAATGTTAGAATGTGTGCGTGTGTGTACACGCGTGCGCACGTGAGCACACACACAGGCGATATTTAAGAGGGTGCGGTTGACTACTGTAGAAAGTCTAAACGTTGTGAAGCTTTGAGCGAGAGGCCACCAAGGTTAGTCGCTGTACTACAAGCAACAGGAAACTAGGAAAGGACTTTTAAAAATAATACCTAGTATGAGCAGGGTAGTGCAGCCAGGAACAAAAACAGACTTTCTGTTGCGCTGTAGATGGGGCCCAGTGCTGGTCTCTTCCCCTCCCCTCTTTCCACCCTGGTGATTAGGAGAGCAGAGCTGGGAGGACAAAAGGGCAGCCTGCCCATCTGCTCAGCTGACAAGTACACTCTCAGAGGCTGAGGAATGTTCGGCAGGTCTTCACTCCGGACTCAGACAATGTTTAACCACACTGAGCCTCTGAATCGAGCCAACCGTCTCACAGGCCAGCGGTCATTATTTCAGGAGTTCTAAACTCTAAGGGCAAAGAGGGTGAAGAGAGGGAGGGTGAAGGCCCAGGAGACAGTTCCTGGAACGCATGGGGTCCTGGCTTGGCTGCCGGGAGAAGTCACAATAGAGTCAGACAATTTGTTGCCTGGGGGAGGAAGGGAACCCAACGGGCAGAGGACAATGGTGGTGCGGGCAGTTTAGGAAGTTTTCCTGAGGTGCCAAAATTGCTAGTTCCTTTTGTGGCTGCTCCTAATTTAGCAGTCTGCCGCTCTCCTCTCTAATCTCACGGTGGCCACCATGACCTTCCAACTGTTGCCGCCTCCAAACGGTTGATAGAAATTGCAGCTGAAATCCAGCACCAGCAGAAAGACACACCCTGCAACACCCTACGTTTTGCTGAACATCGCAGTTTGGAAGCCTTTTTCGAGAGGACAACTTTTACTAAGCCGTGGCTTGCATTCAATTCTCTTCAACTTGAAGATTTTTCTGCTCCTGGTTAGAGAGTTAGTCCTGAAGCCCGAGAAAGCGCTGGCAAGGCCTGTGCTGAGGGCTTCATCACGAGGCTGGTCTCTCTTGCCTTCACAGAAAGAAATTCCCCCGGAGAGCTCAGCATTTGGCTCTGCAATTACGCTTTGAAATGGAGATGACGTTGACTGGGGCAGACTGGGGAAATCCATCTGCAGGGCCCATGCAGAGCCCTGGGCTGCTGGTGATCAAGTTCCTCCTGTCTGATTCGGTGGCTGAAAGCAAATAAGCTCTAATTTACCTAATCTTCTCACAGCCCCAAGAAACTGGAAGGAGCCCTGAGTCAATCAATAGACTTTTCCTTCCTCCACCTAGCTTGGTACAAGACGCTACCAATGTTGTAATTAGGAATGCTAATTTTAGCAATGATTGGTAGGAGAGTCATGCTAATTATTTCAAAACAAAAACCACATTTTTCAGATTTTCCTCTTCTCATTTAGCAACCTCTTCCGAAAAGAGTCACAGAGTCACATCGTGTTTGCTGCTTCTTTCTCGTCTTCTGGCCTCTCTGTGTTGCAGGCGCCCAGGGATCAGGCCTGGGGCCTCTTCTCATCTCTGTTCTACGCGCTGCCTAGGTCACTTGAGCCGGCCCTGTGACTTTCTGCAGCATCGTGTGCTGATTACTCCCAAATGCCCCCTCCAGATTCAGATTTCACGTGCATGACGTGTGTAGCCACTTGGGTCAATCAGCGTCTCCCGCCTCCCATTTCACTCACCCTCCCTTCCCCAAAGGCTTTTCTCCCATCCTCTTCACTATTTCCATAAATTGAAACTTCCTGTTTCCAGCTGCTCAGGCCTCAAACCTTGAATTCATCTTATATTCCTCTTTCTCCCTTACTTCATATATAAATCATCAGCAAATCCTACTTCCTTTACCCTCAAAATATATTCAGAATCTCTCTCACTTCCTCTCTCTTTGCCGTTCGAGAGCAAGATATCATTCTTTCCCTTCTATAAGCCTCCCAAATAACCTCTTATGGTCTATGGGGATCCTTTTACAACATGAGTCAGACCAGGTCAAAACCCTCCACAGGCCTCTTTCCCACTGGTCCTGCCCGCTTCCCTCTGACCCGCTCTCCTGCCCCACCCCTGGCTCACCCTGCTGCTCTTCGGCAAGCACTTTTCAGCCTCAGCAGAGTTCACTCTTCCCCAAATATGTGTGGTTTGATCCCTCACTTTCTTTCTTAATGTGCCACTCCAGTCTAAAATGGGATCCCCACCCTTCAGTGCCCTCTAGGCCCCGTATGCTGCTTCCTTTTTCTTCATTGCATTTATTACCACTCAGCATTTTTTTTTGCACAAGATTCGCCCTGAGCTAACCTCTGTTGCCAATCTTCCTCCTTTTCTCCCCCTTCAAAGCCCTAGTACATAGTTGTGTATAGTTGTAAGTTCTTCCGGTTCTTCCATGTGAGCCAGCGCCACAGCATGGCTACTGACAGATGAGAGGTGTGGTCCCTCGCCCGGGAACTGAACCAGAACGCGCTGAACTTTAACCACTAGTCCATCAGGGCTGGCTCACCACTCAGCATTTTATCTATTCATTTGTTTATTTATTGCCTGCCATCCCCCCACCAGAATATTAACTCAGTGGGGGCAAGGTCCTTGTTTGTTTGCTGCTAAATTCCCAGTGCTCAGCACCTACAATGTACTTAATAAATACATGTTAAATGGGGGGATCAAAAGCCTCTTAGGGTTTATTCAGTCCAAGTGTATCACTTTACACATGGGGATACCAAGGCCAGGGGGACAACTGTCCAGAGGAGGCCACTTCAAGATGAAATAGCTATGCTGGAACATGTGTCCAAGTGCCCTGACACGCAGCCAACCCTAGAAAACTGAGGCCCGCGGTGAAGAGCTCACCCTAAGTCAGCGCCAAGCACGTGTTTGTCTGTGCGTATTATCCAATACTCAACTTTATCGTGGTAATATACTCTGATGCTTACATTTGATTCTTTTTTTTTTTTTTTTTTAAAGATTGGCACCTGGGCTAACAACTGTTGCCAATCTTTTTTTTTTTTTCTGCTTTATTTCTCCAAAACCCCCTGTACACAGCTGTATATCTTAGTTGCAGGTCCTTCTAGTTGTGGGTACATTTGATTCTAACGCTATTCCATTTTTCAAAAATACTGACCGGGGCCAGCCGAGTGGCCGAGTGGTTAAGTTTGCGCACTCTGCTTAGGTGGCTCAGGGTTTCACGCGTTCGGATCCTGGGTGCAGACATGGCACCGCTCATCAGGCCACGCTGAGGCAGCATCCCACATAGCACAACCAGAGGCACTCACAACTAGAATATGCAACCATGCACTGGGGGGCTTTGGGGAGAACGAGAAGAAGGAAAAAGAAAAAAGATTGGCAACAGATGTTAGCTCAAGTGCCAATCTTTAAAAAAAAAAAATCGCCAAGGGCATTCTGTATCTACTGAGATGGATGGCTGTCCACAAATATGGTTAATGAAAAATAAGTTTATTAAAAAAAAAATTAAAAAAAATACTGACCATACTCCATTAAATTAATTTCATGACCTGTTAATGGATTGTGACCCACCATTTGAAAACAGTACACTATACTACAGGGTAAAAAACAAATCTTTCTATATATTTTTCCTGTTTTAATAGTTCTAAAAAACATGGCCAATGCACAAACACATGTGTTTAAAGTCTTTTAAAAATGTTAGAGGAGAATAATCCATTGACAGTAATTCCATAGTGAACTTGGCTGTGCAGAGAAATAAAAGAAATACCTAAGGTCTGGTTTCGTGGGCCTTATGGCTCATGTATGTTAATCTTGAAACATCATCTTATTCCTGATTCCATCTCTGTCACCCTGTTTACAGTTCTGAATTTCATGCTATGCCATGTCATATTCATTTTCTTGGTTTCGTGCCTTGTTTTCTGTACCAACTCATGCTTATAAATTGCTGCTTTGTACTTTGAGTCCAAACAGTGCATTCCAAAAGGAGGCAGGAGGAACGGTGAGGGTTTTCACATAGCTGACTTTGTTTTGACAGTGATGGTATCTGACAGAGTGGGAACTGATTACAGCCCGACACCCAGGCTCATTGTACACACCAACTATTCATAGCCGCTGGGGGCAGGGAAACACACATGAGCATGGGGACGAGAGACTGAGAAGCTGGTCAGGCTAAGGACAAGGAATATGCGTTTATGCAAGGCACAGAGGTCAAGGCCACGTTAAAAATCAAGTATTTAAATATTGGCTCCAGCACAATAACTCTCTGGTCTAAATTTATCCCACTCTTCCAACTCCCACAGGACTGACAGAGCAGCTAGGGTTACCATGCAGGAAAGAGGTGGAACAGGGTCCAGATCTGTATCTAAAAGAAAGGTCAAATGAAAGACGCAGAGAATTTGACGTGGCTCCTTCAGATGCAGTGAAAGATGCTCCAGGTAACGGGATATGATTGCAGGAGTACATGGTTATATAAACAAGATGACTACCTTCACCATCTTCATTATTATTGCCGTCGTCACCCGTGTGGCTGGGAATTTCAGTGGGAGTGTACCACCCAGTCCAGGCCATTCCAACTCTTCTCACAGAGATGGGGAGAAAGACCCGGTGAGACTGGGATACGTGTCCTCGTTATTCTCCGAGGGCTTCCCCATCCATTCCCCGCCCTGCTCTGTGCCCCCTGGGTTCTCTCTAACTGCATCCCCAGCCTCCCTGTTCCTCTGGCTTACAGTTGGGTTTGACCAATGGGAGGCACTGGCAAGAGATTCCAAGGTGACGTATTTATTCCCAGCTCCATCCCACTCCATCCACGTTGCTTGTTCTCTGCCTTCCTGAGCTTCTGGCAGTGGTCATTCCTCTTCAGCTCTGGCTCCTGTGGGAGGCCCCTCTCCTGAGACTCTAGCTCTCACAGGCTCCAGCCGCACCATTTCCTCCTCTCTGCCCCTCAGACCTGGTGCTAGTCCCTGGGGACCACACCATTCTGTGCTGGTTCCTTAACTCTGGCCACACCTTTGTAAACAATCCCTTCATTAAGCTCTTATTCTCCCCGCTTCTCCTCAGTTAAACACTTTTGAGTGTGCATCTGTTGCCTGCTGGGCCCCTGACTGATGCACTTGGCCTCACGTCTATGGATGCTCCCAGCCTCATCTCATAGAGTTCCAGGCAGGCAGAACACTTTGCTGCCTTGAAATCTGACCTCTGGCCATGGCACAGGCCCCCGGGGTCTCTCTCTACCCGTTCCGGTCCTGCTTTTTTGGGATGGTTGCCAGCTGCTGAATGCCAGCAGCTGGCCAGTTGAGTAGCCCCTGGCTTTGCTATGAAGTTAGGGACAGGACCAGGCAGGGCCAGAGATCCTGGCAGCAACTCCAGGTTTTTCAGGCCTCATTCCTTTCCAAGGGCTCAGGAGAGGTGGAAATGGGCTGGTTCAAGCTAGTCCCTAAGGGGAAGTAGACTCTCAGGAAAGAGCATTAAAGGTCATCTGGGCCAACCCACTCCCTTTGCAGCTAGGGAAGCAAGGCCCAGGAAGCAGGGACTCCCCTGAGATCACAGGAGAAGGTACTGGGAGAGACAGGGTGAGGACCCAAAGCCCCTGCGTGTTTGTTATTAAATCTCAGCACTGGAAGGAACATTAAAAGTGTGCAGCCTGACCACTATAAACAACAAAGGACAGGGCTCTGCCGTTTACAAGAGGGGATTGCCAGAGCCACACTGGTCCCTGGCAACCTCCAACCCTAACAGTAACCAGAGATGGTCCAGATGGTCCAGACAGGGCAGCGGGATGTGACTTGGTGTGAGCAGGCACCAAAGGAAACTCCCTTCCACTCAAGGTCCCCACTAGCTCCTCACTCCTAACAGGACAAGCTCCCTGCCAATGGGCCAGCTCACGGAGCAGCCACGCAAGGAGTGGGCAGCACGGCCTTCCCTGCTTCATGTGAGTCCATCCTGTGGCAGAGCGTTGGCCATGTTCCCCAGCCAAACTCACTTCCTGGGCCCTCGGCTTAACTAGGTTTCCCAGCCCTGGAGGCCGGATGGGACCACATCTTCACCAAAAGAAGCAAAAGTGAAAGCTATGGGTCACTTCCAGTTCATGGTGGTGAAGGAAAAGCTTCACTCTCTCTTCTGTCCATCTGACTGAAAGCAAAGGATTCCAAGATGGCGAAGTCACCAGATGGGCCCAGCCAGGATGCCTATGTTTCTGGAAGACAGCTGTACGGGAGCACCACCCCACCGGTGCCACCACATCGTACTATAAGGAGTGAGAGATAAATAAGCCTTTGTCGTGCTGAACATTGAGATGAGGAGTGGAGAAGGGTGGGCAGCAGCTAGTGCTAACAACCCTGGTTAATACAGAAATCGAGTAACTCTCCAGCTAACCCACAAATCCCTCAATCCCTCAGGCTTGATCTTTCAGAGACATCCTCAGGCCCTCCTTTCCGCCCTATCATGGAAGTCTAAATTCACTGTCTCCGATCCATTCCTCCCTCCCTCCCCTCCCCTCTCTCCTGCCATCTATCACCTGAACAGCTCAAATACCCTCCTAGAGAGTGGGTTTTCTCCCTTAGAAGTGCTCTTCCTGCTCTGCTGGAACCGTTTCTTTAAAGGGCCCTCTGACCCTCTTCAGTTCTCAAACAACACACCTAGCCCTGCCCCTGGGATTGCCTGGATCCCAACCGTCATTGCTGGGCCACTTTTCTTAATGCAAAGCTACTGGTGAATAGCAGTATTCTCTTTGGGTTTGCAAATGCACACAGAAGTCTCCCTTATCTCCCTTATTGTTTCATAGAGACAATAATTTAAGAGCACTATTTACAAGTTTTTGATAACAACAACCATAATAGCAATGACAGAGATGATAACCCCACCTGTTTTTTCCATTGTAGAAACTTCCAGCCATTCACCCTATCAATCTCTTAAAATAGAGTCCTTCCTATCTTGACTCTTCCCTTTTGGGACATGACCTGGGTTTCTATGTCTAATCTCCAAGATCCTGGGGTGGTACCCACAGAGAGACATTTTTTTAGTTGCTTCAGGCCATAGGGGATTTTTCTGCTTTAGAAGACAATGAAATTTGTGCTTTTTCCCACCCTCCTGGAGGAAGAAATATTTCAGGGGGCACCACACCTAAACATCCTGGGCATTTCTAGCAAATCTCAGCAGATGATGAGATGGGTCGGGAAAAACATTGCAACTGAGGCCTGTATCACATATGGGAGAATTTTTTTAAAAATCAATATGGGTAGTCAATTAAGTTAGAGTAGCCTAGTCTTTTATCAGTTTCTCTTAACTTGCTCTTGAGTTCTTAAAGGGTAAAAATCTCTAGTGAGATGATCGTAGATGATTACGGGATGGTGCCTTAGTGATGAGTGAGTGAGTGAGTGAATTATTGACTGATTGACCGAATGAATGGATATTATAATCTATTTGCCTCATGACCATGTGAGGCCATGGAAAGTGGGCTCTCCAGAGTCAGGAGACCCAGGCCCTAACCTTGGCCCTGTTATGAATTCAACCATGTGATCATAAGCAAGTCAATTCTGCAGACTGACACATGGTTTCACCACTTGTGAAATGAAGGGGTTGGACTAGATCAGTGCTTCTCACACCACGTGGACACAGATCACCTGGGGATCTTGTTAAAGGCAGATTCTGATTGGGGGGGTCTGGAGTGGGGCCCCAGATTCCTCATGTCTGATAAGCTCCAGGTGATGCCAATTCTTCTGGCCTATGGGCCACACTCTGGGTAGCAGGCATCTCAATCTCCAAGGTCCTTTTCCTAATGCTCAATGGCTCTATTTTTGACACCTCAGAATAATCAGTTTATTTACCACTCAGTAACCAGACTCCTTATAAGAGGCAAGTTTGACCCTTTGGTAGTTTCCATATCAATCAGAAGAAAGTCCAATTTTTACCAGGGAGGCCTGAAACGCCCTCTGATTCCCCGGCTCCATTGCTTCTCTGACCCCCTTTCCTGCCACTTCTTGCCCTTGCTTATACACTCCAGCCACGTTGATCTCTTTGCTCTTCCAGGCAGGCTCTAGCCTCAGAGCCTTTGCGTGTGCTTTCCCTCCACTGGGAATGCTCTCCCCCAGAGATCTGTATATATTTGGTCTTTGTCCAAATGTCACCTTATCAGAAAGGTTGTCCCTGATCACCCTATAAAAATTAATCCCCACTTCTGTTCTCTCAGTCTTTAACTCCTTACCCTGCTTAATTTTCGTTCACAGCAAATATTGCCATCTAATATCTTGCATAGAGGTTTTTGCAGCTAGCGATTGTCGTATTTATTTAGTGGTGTCTTTGTTTTGATTATTGTGCATTTATTTGATTATATTTCTATCGTCTTTCTCCCACTTGAATGTGAGCTCCATGGGAGGAGGAATTTGTCTATTTCCCTCACTACCATCTCTCCAGGACCTGAACAGTGCCCAACCATCATTTGTTGCATGAGTGAAAAAATGAATAGATGAATAGAAAAGTGAGATATGGATAGGCTATTTAAAAAAATAGCAGGGCCAGCCCCATGGCAGAGAGGCTAAGTTTAGTGCGCTCCGCTTTGGCGGCCCAGGTTTGTGGGTGTAGATCCCGGGCGGGGACCTCCGCCACTCATCAGCCATGCTATGGCAGTGACCCACATATAAAGTGGAGAAAGATTGACACAGATGTTAGCTCAGGGCTAAAAAAAAAAAAAAAAAAAAAGGGCCCTCTGGTGTCATTTGAGCCATCCGCACTCTCTCTATCTACAAGAAAACTTAGTCCCCAAGCTCCCAGAGGCTGCCAGATAGAAGGAAGTCTATACAGAAAATGGCTTGGGAGTCGCCTTAGCCACAGAGCAGTTTCCATACTCACAACTCACCTGACTTGCCTTTGCAGCCATGGTCACCTGAGAGGTGTATATCCAACTCTCCTTGCTCCATTAACCTTCTGATTGTGACTTATTCCCATGCTGACTTCCCACGGTGAGGAAGAACAGGCTGGTCAGGCTGACCCCAATGCCCGCTTCACCTGGTGTTTATACACCTCATTCTAAATTAATCATTCGGCATTCTGCTTTAACCCCCTCCAGTCTCCTCCAGTGAGTCAGCTTTCTGAGTCCCATTAACTTTGAAGCCCTAATGGGATCAAGTTTCTGAGCCTTCAAGGTCAGACCCTGGACAATGGCTACTTCCATAATATGTTGCTACCCTGTGAAGTTTCTCAGCAGTTGGCCAGCTGGTCCTTCCCAGGCACCACCCAGCATTACTGCAAGATTTGTTTAGCATCTTCCCACAGACCCAGCAATTCCACTTAGAGGAGTTTATATTAAGGAGATAATTGGATAAATATGTAAAGACAGATGTAGAAAGGTACCCTTTAGTGCACTGTCATCTCCCCTCTTCCTCAGCTGGAGGTAGTGGTGGTGGCACTTTTGTATCCCATGTTGTCCCCAGATGTGGGTGGGTGCTACAGCCGCCAGTCCCTACCTCATATAGCACCCACTGGAATTAATTGATGGTGGTGTCTCTTACTATAACTGTCAGGGGAAGGGTTGTGACAGAGTAGCAGTTGGTTAAGTAATCTGTACCCAAAGCTCAGAAGTGGATGATGTTTTGGCCTCATTTAGTGACCAAGGAATTAGTCAGCCATGTCTCTTGCTGGGGCCGGGAGTGGAGTCCTGGTCACAGAGCAGCAGCTTGGCTAGGTGAGCTGAGTCCTGGACCAGAGGCTGGTCCAGTCCTCAGTTCTGACTATTTCTGTGGGCACTATAGGGGCAGGTTTGCCAGCTGCCCTGGAAGTCAGCCATGGTCAGATGGGCTCCAGCCATTGACCTCAACTTGAGGCCTGCCCCTAGAGTATGACAACTTCTCCAGCAAACCAAAGGCCCCTTTTTAGTCCCTCTCCTAGAGAACAGTAGCACCTCCCACCCCCCCACTCACTTTCCAGGGAGCCTTAGCCCTGCCATAGCCGCCCTCACCACTTTGGAGGAAGCAAGCTGCTTTCAGTTTCCAGAGATGATTCACCCTCCCAAGGGTGACCAAGATGACATCTCTCCCTAAAGGAGGAAATAACCCCCCAAGTTAGTAAAAAACTGGGAACAACTAATCTATCAGCCACAATCTGGCTCACCAAATTAACATTTAGTCATGTAGCATACTAAGGTTTGCTCACACAGGATATTAAGGTTTATCATGCAGCCGTTACAATGAAAATTAGACCTATGCAAATAGTTAACTGAAAAGAAGAATACATTTATCCTCTAGTCCCAATCTTACAGAAATGTGGATGTGCAAGTGTAGACGTATGTGTATGGAGAAATAATTGAACGATATTCATTGACAGGCTAACAACAGTTACCTCTGGGTGGTGAGATTTCTGGTAAATCTTTTTTATACTTCTCTGTAGTATTTGAAATTTTACAAGGAGCATGTTTATTTTATAATTAGGGGAAAAAACCCTATTTTATAATTAGGGAAAAAAACCTTCCATTTGATTTGGTATATTTAATGTGCAAAGTGCTGGAGATGTGGCTGGAGAAAGTGCCATGGAAACACAGAGTTGAGAGTAGCATTAACCCTGCCCAATATTTGCAGGGTCGGCGTGCACGAGATCAGATGACCCCTATGATAGGTCTTCCTATTTCATGAATCTATGATTTGAAGACGCCAAACAGTATCTCCAGATCAGAACTATTTATAAGAATCATTTCCTTTGTAATGAGTTGCAACTTCCACTAACCGCTTGTGTGTTTGGATGACATCATCTCTGAGATTTATGTGAAATGACTCCTTTTCCTTGATGCTATCAAGGAGTTTCAGCTGTTGAGTTCCTCATATTTCTTTGTGTTTAGAAGATATTTGAAGAAGCTGTCATTTGTCAAGTTTTAATTGTTCCCATTATTTATTTCCTGGCAAGTTTCCAGATATTGCTGGGCAAATTTGATAATGAGACCAGCAAAGATGCTGAGAGATGGAACGTGTCTACAAGTGCCGGCTTCTAGCCCCCATCTTCCACTTTTTAGCTGTATGACTTGAGTTAGTCACTGCTCTCAGGGCCTTGATTTTTTCATTTATGTAAAAGGGGGAGGGGGGAGGTTAGACAAGATGATTTTGAAGATCCTGTCCAGCTCTGATTCTCTATGATGAGTTTTAACTCTGAGATGATAATAGAGTGTCTCATAGCCATGGTCCCGAATACGCTTAAAGTTATCTCAGTATTGAAGTCTTTCACTAGCTATAGAATTATATTGCTGAATAGTGCCTCAGGGTCCACTGCTTGCATCCCTCCCACACCACCCCTATAGGTGGTCACCCTGTATCTACCAACACCTACAGGGACAAGAAGCCCATTTCCCTTTAGTCAGAAAGAACATTTAAAAGGTGTGTCTCAGCAGAACTGAAATCTGGAACCCTGGAACGCTGTTCCACGCTCTAGGTCACTTTGCAAAGGGCTTGCAAAAGGCACTTTCCTTTTGTCCTCTTCATTGCCCCCCTGGCAGCCTCCATGAGGGTGGTTCTAGTTCCTGAGGCTGATCTTGGAGGAGGGGATCTCTCTCTTCCTACTTAGATCTCAGAACCTGAACAAGGCTAAGCAGTTCCTCATTCAAAGTTCCCGTGATGAATGCAAAGCATGTAGAGTCAGGAGTGTGGGAAGTCAGGCCTTGAGTCCCTTTTCTCAGACCTTGTCCTTTTGTCCTGAACAAGGCCTATTGCCCTCCCCTACAACCGTGTCGATGTCCCTTCCTCTCCTAACATTAGCCCTTCTCTCCCTTCTCATGTTCCCTCTTTCTCTTTTAGCCCTTGGAGTTCCTGCATCTCCCCACCCTGTTTTCCAAGTTATCAGTGCTCTTATCAGAAATCTCCAGGTCCCAGTCCCCTCTTGTGTCTGTAAATTGTACAGATGGTGGTTTTGGCAGAATCATTGTGTGCAGAGAAGGCAAATCCATATCCAGGCTAAGTGCCTAGTCCAGTAAGAACAAAGTGCTGGCCCTTCTATGATGGAAACGGTCCAATGTAATCCATTTGGTACCAGGTAGCTAGCCGATAACCCCAGGGGCATATAGGAATCTCAGTGTTGGTCTCTGCTGCTGGCAGATTGGGCACTGAGCAGCGGCTGTAGCCAGGTCAGCATTGGTGAGTGGAAGTCTATGTTACTGAGCCCATGCATAACCTCCATCGCTGCCACCATTCCCGCTTTGTTCATGAGCCCAATGGGGAATGACAGGACTGACCGAGGAAAGAAGTTGACCAGAACCACAGAATAGGTCATCCCATGCACTTGATTATTAAATTTCCCCTCTACTGAGGCTACTTTTTGGTGAGCATCCACACGGGACACAAATATCTTCACATCTTTTGCCCATTCAGAGTGGTCTACACACTTATCTCTTCCCCAGACCTCCTTGTCACCAACTTTTCAATAATGTTCCTGCCAAGACCCTGATCATCCAGCCAAACCACTGACCACAGCCTGTGAATCAGCATAGATTCTTACTTCTGTATAAATATAAGAGTTCTAGTTTGAGTAAACAGAATATATCTTGGGTCACCAAAACAGAGTCATGATGGTCCTTCAATTCCCAGACTTGAGCCTGTTTATAGACCAAGAGCCTGTTGAATGAAGTGGAGTCCAGATATCCTTGAGAAAGGACCCTGCTACACTGCCCACATTCTATACTGTGCCTCTTTCTCTCAGCCTTCCCCAAAGGGACCATGTTCTACTAGCCAATGCCATAGGTCTCTGCAAGTCAGACTATTGTGATTAATGCTTTGGCACAGTTGACTATTATGGTAACCACACCCATCTTGTCTTTGGTGATTCAGTGCTGTCCCTTGGTCCCTGCCATTCTGGGATTCCATTACCCCCATTGCATTAGGGATCCCACTTTGGTTGTTGCAGTTCCTACTGTAACTTTTGACCTGCAGAGGAAGTGACAATGGAGCTCTTCAAGGATGCTGAGGACTCCCTCACAAATTTATTCCTCACAGTCATGGTGAAAGGTGTGTCCTCTTGACCCTCCTGAAGTTGGTGAGCAGGTCTTACAAGATAAATCCACTCTAACACGCCAGTCTCCCTAAGCTGTTGGATACCTTCCTCTACAATATTCCAAAGCAGTTCTGGCATTTAACTTCCGTTTGGGTAGGCCGCCTTTGGGGCCGTGTTTTAGACAACCAACCAAACTGTTAGAGACCTTTCTAACCCCTCAATCTAAAACATTGAATTCAAGATCTCTCCTGAGCAGGCCCAAATCAACAAATCCTGTCTGATTCAACTTTATATTCCTTCCGCCATAATCCTAAACTTTTAGGATCCATTCTATACATATTCCCCAAATTTCTATATGTATAAATTGGAAAAAGCATTCAGCTTTTTTGGAGTGTGCTGTATCTCCTCATGGGTCACACTTGGTGCCTCACTTGGAGCTTGCTGGGACTTGAGCCTAGTCACAGGCTGAGAAGCTAAGAGTGGTGGCAGGAGTAGCAAATTAATACAGGCCCAAACTAGGGCAGAGGCTGTGGGGATGCGTAGGAGGATGTGATGGTTAATTTTATGTCAACTCGCCTGGGGCATGGGGTGTACATTATTCTGAGCATTTCTGTGAGGATGTTTTTGGATGAGAGTAACATTTAAATCAGTAGACTAAGTAAACCGGATTGCCCTGTTTGATGTGGGTGGGCCTCATCCAATCAGTCAAAGGCCTGAAGAGAACAAAAGGTCTGACTCTCCCACAAGTCAGAGAGCATTCTACCTCCCTGATTGCCTTCAGACTGGGACATTGAATTTTCGCATGCCTTTAGATCCAAATGAAACATTGGCTCTTCCTGGGTGTCAAGCTTGCGAGCCTTCGAACAGGAACTACACCATTGGTTCTCCTGGTTCTGATTGAAACTAAACCATGGACTCTCCTGGTCTCCACCTTCCGGATCTTGGGACTTGCCAGCCTCGATAATAATGTGAGCTAAATCCTTATAATAAATCATATATATAGTTAATTGGCTCTGTTTCTCTGGAAAACCTGACTAATCCAGAGGGAAGAATGAGAAGGACCTTAAGGAGAAAGAAGGGATAAGTCTTAGAAACTGATAAAATATAGATTTGGAGGACAGGGGAAAGAGATGAGAATGATTCCAAGGTTTTACCTTGGAGACCGACCAGAGGAGAGTGTGCTTAACTTAGATAAGGAAGTCAGGAAATGAATAGGTTTCGAGGAGAAGAGAGTGTATCTGATTTAGCCAGCCTGGGTGTGCGAGCCGTGGGATACACGTAGGGGCACTTATACATTCCTGGAAGGAACTTGGGACCAGTTTTGGAAAACAGGTCTAGTCCTGAGAAAACAATGGGAGTCATCTCTACAGGGAGAGTTGAAATTTTAGAGCAGATGAGACCAGGTAGATGATCTCAAAGATGCTGCCCAGCTTTGACTCTCTACGATGAGTTTGACTTCTGGGATTATAATAGTCCTAGTTCTGAATATTCTTAAAATGATCTTGGCATCTAAGTCTTTCATTAATCACAGATTTGCAGTGTTGAATCGTGCCTCAGAGACCACTGCTGGAATCTCTCCCCCACCACCCCTGCTAGATGGTCTCTCTGTATCTACTAACACCTACAGGAGCAGGAAACTCCCAAGGCAGCCTATTTCTCTTTAGTCAGAAAGGGAAAAAGGCTGATTCTTGAGAGGAACCAGCATGAAAAGGGATTGAGGGAGAAGATTTGTCAGTAAAATAGAGGAAGCAGTAGGTGGACC
Source organism: Equus quagga (assembly GCF_021613505.1). NCBI lineage: Eukaryota > Metazoa > Chordata > Mammalia > Perissodactyla > Equidae > Equus > Equus quagga. Next base: position 28,761,982 of record NC_060270.1, on the reverse strand, counting down.
AAAGAGGGACAAGGGGAGGTTGCTATCAGGGCAGTCAAAGGAGGGTTAATCAAGAAGGTCCTGGAGCATCAGACTTGGGCTTCTGGACTTAGAGATGAGACGACCACTGATGACTGAGGAGGGGATGATTGTAAAGGAGCGGCAGAGACCAAAGTCAGATTCCCAGGGGCTAAGATAGGTTTCGTGGGAGGAGTGGGACGTGTCAACTGCTTGTTCAAGGGAGGGTCCCTTTAGTGGACTCTGTGTGGTCCCCTCTTGGAGCAAGGTGCATTTGAGCCTTTCTTGGTACTTGCCAGTGGAGGACCCACCTCTATTATGAATACTCAGGACTACCTGAATGCAATTTAGGAGGTAGGTATAGAAGAATCCAGCTTTGGATGATTGCTTTATAAAGCGGCATGAGCTTTGCAGATACAATTTTGTGATGGCTCATATCCATACACAACTAGACTGGAGTCATCTATTGCTGGGTTACAAATCACACCCACAACTGAGTGGCAGAAAGTAACAATGATTTGTTACCCCATTACTTTTGTGGGTCAAGAATTCAGACAAGACACACTGGGGACAGCTTATCTCTGCCCCATGACGACTGGGGCCTCCTCAGCTAAAGACTCAAATACTGAGGAGCTAGAATCATCTGAAGGCTTAACTGGGGACTGGAGGATCTCCTTCCAGACATAGTCCATTCATGTGCCCGGCAAGTTCATGCTGGAAGTTTGTTCTTCTCTACATGGTCTCTCCACAGTGTTGGTTAAATGTCCTCACAATGTGGCAATTGTGAGCAATGCAATGGCCCAAGGTGGAAGCTGCAAATTTTGTTAGTGATGTCACCTAGGAAGCCGAACACCATAAGGTCTTCAATATCCTACTGAAGTCGTGGATCAGCCCTCTTCATTGTGGGAGACGACTATACAGGGTGTGAATACCAAGAGACGAGGATCATCAGGGGCCAACTTGGAGGTTTGCTGCTACAACTGACATGACAGAGGTCAGTTAAAGCCAGATCAAGGTAGTACCGACAGAGTGCTGAAGGGCAGGCAGCTGGCAGAGACCCAAGCCTAACTGATGGGGTCCAGTCCTGGCTATTCCAGCCAGGGAGTCTATAGATGGTGCTCCCTTGTCTATCAGATTTTTCATCAACCCAAATAAGCTTCCATAGGTGGAGAGATTATAGTTTCCTGAAAGGGAAGCATCAGCTGGGACCTTCAAAGCAAAGCCACACTAAGCCCCTTTGCTGGGCTGGACAAACTCTTTGCTTACTCCATGTCTATGGGATGCAGAGCTTCCGGAGGCACATTGTCTGTGGCTGCTAATGAATTCAGAGCTGAGCGGGAAGAGGTAGTGAAACTACAACAGGGCTTCAAATGGGATTCTCCACTGAGCAAAGCTAAAGAGAAATCTGCATGACATCGTGGATTTGGATGAAAATAGTCTCTCACCCTATGTAAACAGAAAGCTGTACATTCATATGTGTGCGGATATGCAACGCTATGCAGGAGCCCGCAGGAGTTTCCAATTTGGCACACTGTGGTTTAATGCCAGAGCACGTCCGCAGCTGTTCTACTGACCCACAGGACAACAGAGAGGCTCACATTTTTCCTTCTCATCACTCCTCCACCCCTGGTGGGAGCTTTCCTGCCATTTGGCCTTTCCGGATCAAATGATGCAGCTGGGGACAGCCGAGAAAGCTCACGCCTGAACACAAGGGCAGGGAAACCAGTGGACAAGATGTGAAAGGGCTTGGTAAACATGTGAGAGATACTGAGGTGCCAAAAGCACAGTGCAGAGCTGCCCCACTAGAGAAGTGTTGCCTAGAATGTGCTCTCTTCTCCTGGGACGTGGAGAGGGCAGGAGCCCCTTAAACAGGTGTGCCCTGTTCTCAAGGGAGCTCACTGCAGCTGAGACCTGCTGCGTCTGAACAGCTGCTTCTGCACGTGGTGACTAGGAAGAGATTCCCCCCAGGAAAACAAAGGCTTCTGTTTCTATTACACAATAATAGGCTCTGCTATTATTATAATTATTATAATAGCCTCTGTTATTATTGTGCTGTGTGACCAGGGTAAGTCTCTACCCTTCCACGTGTAGTTTCTTCATCTCTGGATATAACAACCCACTTCTCTGGGGCTTGGACACACAGTTGTTAAGTGCAGGAGGAATGAGTCAACATCCACTGAACTCCAAAACACCATTAGCTGAAAGACTTACCGGGAACACTTTGGGCAATAGTGTTATTTTGCTCTCCAGTAATTCCTCTGGCTTCCTCCAGCGCTGTGGGGCATTGAGATAAACCACTAGCTTGGAGGCTGGATGCCCAGACACCTGCTTGATCTACCTTGCTGTGTGCCTAGAATACATCGCTCCCCAGGGGGACTGCCACTTTAAAATGAAGGACTTGACCAGTGGTCTCTGGAGAGTGCTGTCTACTCTATGGTCTTTCATGGCCTTAAGTCTAAAGGCTGGGGTGGCCACATGACGCATTGTGGCATGTGGAGCAGATGGACACCTGAGTTCTTGCCCAGCTCTTCAGGAGAGCTCAGAGATTAACCTATTCTGTTTTTTCATCTTGACTATGCAATAAATCACCTAGGGGAGCTTGTAAAAAATACCACCCCCCTGCTTCACCCAGACCAACTGAATAGGAATCTGAGGGTGAGACCCCTGCCTAGGTATTTTTTAAAAACCTCCCCCAGGTGATGCGAATGTGCATTCCAAGGCTGAAATCACTTAACCCTTCCTGGTTTACAGCTCTCAGCAGAGAGAGGCTCGGTCTCCACACTGACCCAAACACCCTCTTAGCTGGCAGCAGAGCTGGGACTGTACCTCGAAACTTGTGAACTCCAATCTTTGAAAAGTTCCTTGGGGCCAGCACAGTGGCGCAGCAGTTAAGTGCACACGTTCCGCTTTGACTGCCTGGGGTTCGCCGGTTCGGATCCCAGGCGCGGATATGGCATTGCTTGCCAAGCCATGCTGTGGCAGGTATCCCACATATAAAGTAGAGGAAGATGGGCATGGATGTTAGCTCAGGGACAGTCTTCCTCAGCAAAAAAAAGGAGGATTGGCAGCAGATGTTAGCTCAGAGCTAATCTTCCTCAAAAAAAAAAAGAAAAAGAAAAGTTCCTATAAGTGACTTATAGATATCTCTATATCTTCCCCATCTATGGAAACTCTTGGCTTTCCTCAATAAAAGTCATCCCTGTTCCTAATGAAAGCAAGAGAGGGACATCTCCACATGGGGAGGGAAGTTGGACCCCACACTGGCTTATTTTCTGAGAGTCCCCTTCCCCTTGGTGATCCCACTAATCACAGGTGCTGCTATCAAGCTGGACTGTGGACCCCTAGTTCCCACTAAATACAGCTTTACTACAAGTTGAGGAACAACTCATGGGAAGTAGCCACAGAAAGTCACATCCACCAAGAAAATCTGCTCCCACTTCAGCTCCCTTGTCCTCTGAGATGGATGCCTGGCGGTGGCCTCCCTGCCTACCCCCATGTGGCCAAGACCAGGTTCTTCCCCAGAGGACCAAGAAGTTCCATTAGGCTTGACGGCTGTCTGCAGAGTTCAGACCAAGGGAGAAAGGCCAGGAGTCTAAGGCCCATCTTCTAAGTTTGAGCTTCCCCTCCTGCTCATTGACACTTGGAAGGACTACACTCCCTCCCGCCCTCTGTCTCCCACAGCTGTCAGACCTCACCTGGCCCCCTCCTCCCGTTCAGGAAGTGCACTGAGAGTAAATATCAGGGGGTTGTTCTGAGATCCTGCTTTATTTTTTCCCAGCTAAGAGACCCAAGACCCTGTCACAATAGAATGAATTGCTGGACCAATAGTCAGCAGATCTGGATTCAGGTTTTGAGTGTTTGATTTACTTGCTACAGGACCTTGGGGACGTATCTTAATTCCTCAGAGCTTTCGGCATCTCACCTTCAAGACACGGATCTAGAGCCCTGCCCTGCCTCCCTCTCAAGGTTGTGGCAAAGATCAGTCTCATTAATGTGTGTGCAAGATTCTTATAAGCTGGAAAGACTGCTTGAGTGAGGGCCTTTATTATGAAGGAATTAAGGGTTAGATGGGAGTACAAATACTCAATGGACGTGTTTTTCAGAGAATTAGAATATTTTGTCCAAACCACTTCAGAGTTGGAAAATAGCTTCAAGGGATCCTTGCGTGGGTCTACAGTGGCACGTCTCTAGTATTTATGGGCTCCCTGAGGGCATACAATGGAGCTTACAAGAGGGAGCCCTCACCATAGACCTTGTCCTCTCCTGAGTGGGAGAAGCTGTCCCAGAGCCAACACCTCCATAAGGAAGGCTACATGCACCTGGGCTGTTGCCAACCAAATGTGATGATCTTTGCTACTATCATTTATTGTGCCTGGTACATGAAAGATGCTCCTAAATATTTGTTGAATGAATTGTGATTCCAATATAAGGTAATGCCCATGCTAATCCCATACTCTTATGAGATCTGCAACTCGTCAGGAAAAAAGTAATAAATATTACTGAGGATTAAATTAATTGGGGGGGGCAGAAATAACCAAAGAAACCTCTCCAATTATAGGATAATACATATACATTCATTGTAGCTAAGGAGTAGGTGTTACGGGTATGTATTATACATACGCAACAAAAAGAAATAAGAACACAATTCAATTTCATAAAACTTTTCTAGTGACTATGATTAATATGTGCCCAAAACCAGGCTGGGCGCTGCTGTTGGCAGGGTATAGAGAGAGGTCACCCACAGTGCTACAATTGAGGTGAGACTGGACGGTGACTGCGGGGGAACAGGAAGGATTTGAGGAAGAGGTGGCATTTGAGACAGGCAGAGAAGGGGAACTGCGAGAATAATCCAAGCAGGGGATCTTGTGACAAGAGGAAACGTTGGGGCCTATTATGATTAAGTCACAGCAGCTACTGCTTGTTGAGCATTTGCCATATGTAGGCTTTCCACACACGGTCTCATTTACTGATAACCCCATGAGCTAGGTATTTTTATTCCCACTCTACTTATGAAGAAACTGAAGTTCAGATTGTCACAAAGCAAGCAAATGGCACAAACAGGATTCAGACACTGGTTTGACTCCCCACCGGTCCTTGCTCTTACACAGTCCAGCATGAATGGAATTAAGCGCTCATAGAGCGATACAATGGGAGCAAAGATGGGACAAAGACAAAGCACGGAGCCTCTTGTTTATGGACCCTGAGGTGTCTTTATTTAACACAGAGGCTGTGGGAGATACAGGAGGTTTTAAGGAGGGGGAAGAATGCGATTAGAATTGTGCCTTGAGGTCACTTGCTGGCCATAGGGATCGTAGACTAGAGATCGGTTAGGAGGCTGTGGCCATGATCCAGGCTGGGGGCGTGAGGAGCACAGCTTGCCATCAAGTTTTGCTACTCAAAAGTGTGGTCCCTGGACCAGCAGCATCCTATCACCTTGAGCTTGTCAGAAACGCAGACTCTCGAGCCCCACTCAGCCCTATTGAATCAGAATCTACATTCTAACAGGACACCCAGCTAGTTCTAATGCACATTGAAATGTGACCAGCATTGCCATAAGGGACAGGAGCACTGCTGGGGGGCCACTCCTCCTAGAGGTGCACTTCTTTTTTGGATGGCAGATCTCTTTGAGAATCAAAGGAAAGCTGAGGACCGTCTCTGTAGGAAACAGCGCAGATGCACACCAACATGAGCCTAGAACCGCAGGGGCTTCACAAAGTCCTGAGAGCATGAGGACCACTGCTGGCTCTGTAAGGAATCCCTGAATCTCACCTCATTAATCACTTAGTTGGGGAGCAGTGGTGAGGAGTTTATAGCCAAAACAATTCAAGTCTGAAGCCACGGGCTGTCATTTTAGAGACCTCTTCAGAGCCTGGACGAAGCTTAGGTCACCCCAGCCAGGGCCAAGACTCTGTTCCCATCCCCATCCCCCCGCGCCTGCATTGTTCTCCAAATCCCCTGGTGATCTGAGCAGATACCCTGGAGCAATGAAGCGGGGCCCACCCTGGCTTCCTTGAGCAGGACAGGGCCTGCCTGCCTGCTTTTCTTTAGTCTCAGAAAAGCCAAAATTAGCCTCACTTTTGTTTCTTTTCTCAGGAGCCTCTGCATTGTATCTCAGGAAAGGATTATTGTGCTCTGGGGACCCTATCTTATCGGGGGGCGGGGGAGGGGGGTGTGGGGGAGGTGATGAGTGAAAGGAAAATGGTCTTTGACAAATTGGTTCAATTCGGACAATCACGTGACTTCCCAGTAATTGCCCACCACTGCTTCAGTAAGGCTATTGTTTCAGCTCCCAAATATTTAGCCAAGTGGGCGGCCAGGGGAGGTTGGGGAGCGGTCAGAGGTTTGAGAACATGATAATGTGGGGAAAGGACTTTTTCTGGTGAACCTCTGGCGTTATGTTGGGAACGCTGATACCCAGCAGGCTCCGGGCGCGTGACTGGAGTTCTTTTTCACTCACTGAGTTCTTGCGGGGGTAAGGAGACACCTCAGGGGCACTGCCGGAATGCAGGGAGAGGGGAGCGACTCCGGAGATGAGGGCTCTGGAGGCTGTAGCATGAGAACCCAGTTTGATTCAGCAGTTACTGCCTCGTGGCTGGACAGGCTGCCTTGATGACGCCTCCGGGGAGAGAGGGAAATATTCTTTTACCTCTCACGGTGAACACTGCTCAGAAAAGCAAAACCACATGCCGTGAGCCAGGGGGCAAATGTGACTTGAGCTGTCTGCACTAAATGTTTCACACAAAGAATTCAAGGTGAGACCAGGCATTTGCCCTTACAAAACTTGTCAAAAATTCCTGCATCTCCAGGGAGAGAGCGCTCCCACTGAACCTCTCAGGCTTGCTCAGCCTGACATCCCGGGACATTTGGGAGATGAGGCTGGTGGCAGCAGCAGCACGTGAGAATGTGTGTTATCGAAGGGGAACACTTTTCCCCTGTGCTCATGCGGTCATCTATCTGATATGCCTGTGGGTGGAGGTGGGCAGAGAGGGGAAGGGAGTGTCCAGTCACCGGCGACAGAAAAGAGCCATGAGGTCATCGGAGCCTAAGGCTTTCCTCGCTGACCATGGGTAGCAATTGTCTTCCCAGCTTGCATTCCCAGGGGCTCACCTCCGCTCCCACGGATGGTTCTGAGTGGGATTCCTGCTTGGGACATAAGTTTTCTTCCAACTGAAACTACGCCCTGAGGGCCAGATAGGGGATCTATTATTTGGCAAGAGATTTGAGATTTAACTTTGAGAACACTTTGTTTCCAGGTTCTGATGACAACTCCCTCACGTCTGATCCTACCCAAGATGTCACCCTCGCCTCACATAACTCCCTGCTCAGGAACCACTGTGTGGGCAGCCCTCACCCACTTTGCCCTTGCTCTCCCCATGAGTCCCTTCCCATTGCATCTCCCTAGGATTTGGGGTTCCTCCCCACTCCTCTACCCCAAGACCTACTGAATCAGCAAGACTTGAGAACCTGTGACAAGCAGACCACGCCAGGGATCTGCTGCACACTGAGTTTGGGAATCATTGAGCCAGCTGATCTCTAAGGACTGGTTTAGCTCCAATATTCTAGGATCAAGATGTTCTGAGGGATGGCAGGCTCCGGGGAAGAAGCACACGGCCTCCCACGTGCACAGATGAGTTTTAATAACCATCGGGTCTCAGGCTTTTTACTGCAGTGATTGTCTACCTGGGCTGCATATTAGAATCATCTGTGGGATTTTTAAAACTCACAGATAATATGGTTTCCAAGCAGAGATGAGATGTGTGGGTTTCTTCCCCCTCTTCTCTAAGAAGCAAAAAACCACCTTGGAATTGCCGGCAGTGGTTCCACCCAAAGGGTACGTGTTGGTACCAGGTGTTCTCTCTGGAAATCTCCCCAATGAGGGTCAATCACTTGGTGCCACAGAGGAGAGCGAGCCTTCTGAACAAAGCGGGCTGTGGAGACCTCAGGACTGACCCTGGTAACTTCCTTTAAAAGAGTAGCCTCACTGTCTGGCAAAAGGGATGTACTCAGACCCTTTAGGCTCCAAGGATGGTCAAAGAAAAGCTGCGGACCCCAGGGTGCATCTCTGGGGTGAGAAGAGGAGAGTGGAGATTCTGGCTCCACCAGCTTGTGGGGCTGGAACTGAGTCTGAATCAGCATCCGGGGCCAGCCAGTGTCCTGGGAGGAGGCTGTGGAGGTGAACTGCTACATTAGGAGACCATGTCAGGGTACCCTTGGCCAAGGTTAGCAAAGGGGGAGGTGGTGGTCCCTTCTCCAAGGGCCACAGCTGGGCATGAAAGGCTGCCAGGAGCATCTGGTGGGCACCAGCTGAGGATGAGGTAGGACCAGTGTCCAACAGTGACACCATGGGGCAGCGGGAAGTCACAGCAGAAGTAATGCTAAGTGATAATATTTCTTTGGTGTTATTTGCCCAGCATTGATCTAAGTGCCTTTACACTTGTTCATTCATTTAATAACAATTAATAGCAGTTCTGTCAGGGAGTCATTATCACCCCCATTGTACAGAGAAAGAAATCAAGGCAAGGAGGTTATACAGCTAGAGAGTTGCTGCCAGGCTGTGAACCAGGCAGTCTGGCTCCAGAGCCCACATCCTTAACCATTACGCACTGCTGCCTCAATAACAATAACCATAATTTACTGAGAACTTACTATGTCTATTATGTTCTCTGTGCTCTTTTAGTCTTCACCACAATCTGACGAGGTGGGAACTGGTTTTATTCCCATTTTGCAGATAAGAAAAGCGAGGCACAGGGAAGATAAGTAGTGGTCTGCTCATCGTCCATTCTCGCCCCTCTGGGAATGGAAACCGGACTCATCCCAGCCAATCCCACAGCTGCTCCTTCACTTTTTGGAAGTTCTAAGCCTTTGGGTTCCCAGAAAAGTGAAGCTAGTGGAAAGCTTCGTTACGGGATGCTGGGCTTCCTGCAACAGAACATGTGCACTCTTTAGTGAGGAACTGGAAAAACAAAGGCGGTACGACAATATTTCTACCTCCAAATTTGTGAGAGCAGATCATAACAATTTCAGGGGCCCCACCCCAGATTTGTGGAATCAGAATACGTGAAGGGTGAGGCCAGGAAATCGGAATTAAAACAGAGCCAAAAACAAACCACAGGTGATTCTGGAGCACAGCCAGCGTTGAGAATTACTACCTTGATTTCACAGTCGTATTTCCCTGCCCCCAATGAGCAGGCAACAGTGTTTCTAGGAACTGGTTCTAGTTTTCCAGTCCTCCTGCTTAGAAAGAAGCTGCGTGTGGGAGCTGACCAGAGGGAAGGAGCTGTTAAGGACCTGGGCAGAGAAGCAAAGCCCCAGGAGCCCAAGATTCATGCCCATGCGCTCTTTGTTCATGCCCTCCCCTGGCCTGCTGGACTTGGCAAATCATTATCTGTTCTTCAAAGGTAGGCACAAACATCTTACTCTTAGTAAACACTTCCCCTGTTCAGCCTCCCCTCCTCCAGCCTTGTGCATCTCAAAGGACTGCCACTTGGGAGCCCACAGCTCAAACCTGGCTCAGAGCACTGCTCACCACATCCCTTCCCTGTGTTGTGCCCCTACCTTTCAGGACTGCCTGTTATTTACACCTTGCCCTTCTGCTCCCCTCACACCGGCCAAGCAAGGTGCCTGGGACATCATAACCTCTCAGAAAGTGCTAGCTGTTGAACATAAGGGAGAGGAAGGAGGGAGGAAGAAAGATAGAGGGATAGGGAAGACGAAAAGGGCAAAAGGTAACACAGATGGAGAGTGGCCAGTGAAATCTGATTTAGTGTTGACCCCTTGAGCACATGTGACCTTTGCTCTGACCCATGGGTACAGCCAGTCCAGGCACTCATCTGGTCGCCCTGGAACTATGCACACAGAGTACTGAGAGAGAGAGATGAGAACATTTATGGTTTCACCAGGAACCATTTCTTATTTCTGTTGATGCTTATAACAATCCTATGAGATAAGTAGGGTAGATCTGAATAATCTCGTCTTACAGGGGAGAAAACTCAGGCTCCGGAAGCTAATAAGCATGTCCAAGGTCACATGGCTGGTAAGCAGAGCATGGGTTAATCCAAATTCATTGCTAGACAGACAAAAATAGCTCCGATTCTTAAGGTTGGAAGGGCCCTGGCATATCATCTGATCCAACTCTCTGGTCAATGTGCATCTTCCCCACAACTTATTGGAGGAGAGGGGATGGAGCTGTGTTGGAATAACCCTAACAATGGGGAGCTCCCTGCAGCCACTGCAGCTTGGACAGGACCAAATGAAAGTTGTCCCTTACACTGAGTTAAAGTCTTTCTCTGTAGCACATAACCAGCAGCTCAATCCTCTCCTGAAGACCAGTGAAAGGCGTGTTCCCTTTCCACTCTGTCAGCTGTGCTCCACCGCTCTGAGACACCACGACCGACATCCTGGACTGAGGCAAGGCCCCCTTCCCCGGCCTCAGAGCGCTCCAGCAGAGGGCTGCCCGTGCTTGCTCAGCTGGCACGCTGACTCACTCCCGACAGTGTAGGTGAGTCACCGCTTGCCTACGGGGATGTATTTCCCATTTGAGGTATATCAAAGGAGAACATCCTCTGCCACTCTCTACTTACGCAGGAGAATGTGGAGCATCCCAAGAGATCTCAATCCTGCCTCATAAGAAGTTCAAGGGCTTTACTCATACAACTCATGCTTCATAATAAAAATGTACACAAGGTCTAAAAGACAGACCTGGTGAGTTGGACCTAAAAAAAGTGGAAGCTACAGAACAAACAGCTTCCTGCATAGGATGTAATGATATACCTGAGAACTTGAGGGCCTTTAGGGGTTGGAAAGGCCTTTTCAAGTTTTGTTTTCAGTTTTTGCATTCCATCAATAAGGCAGGTAGGAGAAAAGTAAACTTTTTTTGTGAACAAGAATAACAGGAATCAGTCTCACAGCCAGAGAGGCATGGGATCAGGACCTGCCCCAGGCCGTCTGGGTCCGAGGTCAATAACTGAGTCTGGTGTGTGTGTGTCACTGGCCAGAGCAAGCCCTCTAGAGACTCCCCAGGTGGTGACAGCCCAGGCAGTCTCGTGCTTCAGCTCAGGCCTGCGTGCCGGCTGCTCCCCCTGGGATTGGCGGCAGCACTTCTGAGCCTGGCGTTTTATTGTGTATTATGTTATCTCAATAGGAAAAGGCAATTCAGGGGAAGAATTTCCTTGTCACAGTGCTCCAGGCTTTCCATTGTCCAGCTTTCTTAGCCCAGGTTCATCCCCTGGGTCTGACCATTACTCATATCCATGGAGGCGCCTTATCAGAGCTGTCTAAGATAGAGGGTCTATTTTTTTCTCAGTATCAGACAAACTGGAATCTGTCCACCCTTTGTGGCCTGACATCATCCCACAATTAGCCGGTTTGAATCCAGCCACACTGAGAAGATACTTGAAAAGCAGCCCCTCGTCGTCCAGTTGTCTCGTTCACAAAGCCCTGGGACTTCAGGGCCCTCTGGGGAGATCGAGAGCCATCTCACAGAGGAGCTGACTGTGAGGGTCTTTACTCCGGAGCTTTCTTCCCCAACTTGTTTCTCTGAAAAACTTCGAACCTACAGGAAAGTTGAGAGAATAATACAATGACCATGCCTCTACTAGTCACCTAGATTCACCAACTGCTCCCATTTCATCACATTTGCTTTATCTCTTTCCCTCCGCTTACATATCCACCTGAAAAATATATACTTTTTTCCTGTCGAACCATTTAAAATAAAAGTTGCCAAATCATGATGCTTCTGTGAAAATTAATCAATGGAAACCTCATTTAAAATGGAGTGGGGAGGGGCTGGCCCCATGGCCGAGTGGTTAAGTTCGCGCGCTCCGCTTCAGCAGACCCGGGTTTCACCAGTTCGGATCCTGGGCGCAGACATGGCACAGCTCATCAGGCCATGCTGAGGCGGCATCCCACATGCCACAACTAGAAGGAGCCATGACTAAAATACACAACCATGTACCAGGGGGCTTTGGGGAGAAAAAGGAAAAATTAAAAAAATCTTAAAATGGAGTGGGGAGGCCAGAAGAGAGAAATCTCACGCACTTGCCACTCCATGCACACTACAGACCCAAAGAGGTGAGGCGGACCTTGCATCTCCCACAGGAGGTGATACTACTTATGACCCCAGCGGAAGGAAGGAAGGAATTCCTCCTCGCCCAGCGACAGCTCAGCCAATGAGAGACTTCCGTAACTCAGCCAATGAAAAGCCACCACACTTTCCCCAGTCTCCTCCAACGGACGCTTTACAACATACCCTCCCAACTTCATAAAAGAACTTCTCTCCTTTCTTTCTTTGGACTTGCCTGCCATTTGGTTTGCCATAGATGGCATGTCCTGAATTGCAATTCTTTTCCCCAATAAACCCATTCTGCTGGTAAATAACTGGCTGTTTGTTTTAGGTCAACACTTCTAAACAGTTCAGCATGTATATCCTAAGAAACGGCATTCTCCTATACAAGCATAATGCTATTATCACTCTTAAGAAACGAAACAAAAATGTTAGCTAATATACTGTACATACAGTCTTGAGTTGCTTAACGATGGAGACACGTTGTGAGAAATGCATCATTTGGTGATTTCATCGTTGTATAAATATCACAGAGTGTACTTACACAAACCTAGATGGAATAGCCTACTACACACCTAGGCTACATGCTGCTAATCTTTTTTTTTTTCTTTTTGCGGAAGATTAGCCCTGAGCTAACTGCTGCCAATCCTCCTCTTTTTGCTGAGGAAGACTGGCCCTGAGCTAACATCCATGCCCATCTTCCTCTACTTTATATGTGGGACGCCTACCACAGCATGGCGTGCCAAGTGGTGCCATGTCTGCACCTGGGATCTGAACTGGCGAACCCCGGGCCGCCGAAGCAGAATTTGCGCACTCAATCGTTGTGCCACTGGGCCGGCCCCCATGCTGCTAATCTCATGGGACCATCATTGTCTATGTGGTCTTTCATTGACTGAAACGTGGTCATGTGGCTCATGACTATATTCAAATCTCCCCAATTGTCCCAATAATCCCATATAGCTTCTCATCCCTCCCTTTAGAGTCCTTTACACTAGAACGGTTCTCTAGTCTTTTTGTTTTTTGTCTTTCATGACATTGACATTTAAAAAAATCCAAAGTAGTTACTTTGTAGAATGTCCCATAATTTGGATTTGTCTGCTTGTTTCCCCAAAATTGGATTCCAACTAAAATAGCTTGGCAAGAATATTTCATAGGTGATGATGTATCCTGCTCAAGATGCTACCTCAGGAGGCACATGATGTTAATTTATCCCATTTTGGTGATGTGAATTTGATTATCTGATTAAAGTGATGTCTTCCAGATTTCACCATTGTAAAGAAACCCATTTCCATTTGTAATGAATAAAGTCATCTGTGGGGTGACACTTTGAGATCGCATGAATATCCTATTCCCAATAACCTTTCACCTAAAGCTTTTAGCAACCATTGACATCTTTGCCTGTCAGTTATTATTATGGTGGATCACTTTTTCAGTTTGTTTTTATCTAATTTTAAAATATATACATCCTTATTATAGAAAAGGTGTAAAATACTGAAAAGTATAAAGGAAATATAATTTCTACATACACACAGAGAGCAAGATAAACATACAAGCACCAATACACAGTACAGTCGCTTATGAACTTCCCCTTGTCCAGTGTTTCTGTGGATTTTATTTGGGGGAGCATACATGTATTTATAACTTTCTTTAGTTTGTTTTGTCTAATTATATAATAGATATATACTAATTGAAAAAGTTTATAAAGCACCAAGTAGCATTAAAAAGCATAAAATTTATAAACAGATCCATGACAAATTTACTTATATATTTTCTTTTTCCTATGTCGCTTTTCTTATTCATACTAAGAACTCTAAAAAATTTCTGTTCTTTTAATTTTCTTTGAACAGCGACTTGGCTGTCCGATTTCCCCAGGGGCTCCCTCCTGCCTATTTTCTCTGCTTTGGGAGTAGTTTCTATCTGGCCTCCCACCGCCTTTCTCTGGTCCTGGGGGATGTGACTGGCAATGAGCTGTCGCAACAGCAGCTGCTTGAGCCAAAGGGTTTCTCTTGGAATAAAAGGTGTTTATGCTGCAAATTTTAAGGGAAAGGGGATTTAGGCGGAGATAGTTTTTTAACTGGGGGATGTATTGAACTGCTTCCACAGTCAAGAAACCACTATTACAAGAATCCACGTAATCCCTTTACTACAGAAAGTCTTATACTGACTTATACGACTCTTCTGATCTTGTTAGTAAACAATGTTTTTAAAATAAAACAAATAAAACAAAACAATGTTTTTAAAATGATTGCTAATAGTGGCACACACTCTTGTGTTCTGCTTTTATTACTTAACATCTTCTTTTGTAGATTTTTTTTCTACCGTGTAAAGAGCTGGAATTCATGTTGTGAGAACGAGCAAGCCGCTCAGGCACTGAACTAGATGATTTCAAGGTAATTCGGGTCTGGTCTTCAGTCTACGGTTCTATGGTCTTTTAGGTTGAATGGCAAAATATCATTTCTTCGTTAAAGTATAATGCTTACTCTTTGCCAACAGTGGGGTTTTGGAGCTTTATCACTTTTTTGCTATTCTAAATAGTTTTATGAGAATATTTCATACAAACAGATCAGTTTTAAAAGTAATTTCCTTAGGACAGTGTATCTCAAGAGCTGTCTCGGATCATCTGTAAGAGAACTACTTGGGGAGCCTGTTGAAGATTTCCAAGCCCTGCCCAGATCCAGGAAATCACTAGGGGTGGAGCCTAAGAGCCTGCATCTGAACAGCGATCGCACATGTCAGAGCTTTAGGATATACACGCATTCCACAAAGTGTGATTGCTAGTCAGAAGGAAAGGCCCATGGAACGGCTCTTTTCCCACGTGGCCAGGCCGTCCGTGGGAAAGATCGCGGCGACTCCAGTGTATGAGGGCCCTGGCTCCTGTTGTGAGTTTAGGAAATCCGTCCGACTTGCACTGGAGATGCTCCAAGCGCTGGGACACCTGCAGGAGCAGAGGCAAAAGGGTGAAGGGCAAGGTCAAGTCCAGCGCAGAGGAGTGGAACTTGCCGGGCTGTCGATGTGAGCCGGAGCGGGCTGGATGCAGAAGCTGGACCTGGAGCAGGAATGGTGGCTGGCGAAGGGGCCTGGTGCCCAGGATTCCACAGCGACCTGCACGGCGCGAAGACAGCTCTTAACACACAGATTTTGATACGCGAGTGGCCCTGTCCTAGCTGCTGTGTCTTATTAGCCTGTAATTATGGAAGCTGGAGATAATCTAGCTAAGAAAAAAAAATGTGTAATCTTAGAACTTTATAGCTGGAAAGCATATTTGAAATCAAACCGAATGGAGAACAAACAAAACGGTTAAAACTGATCGACCTCACCCAAAAAAAGAAGAGTAGTTGCCTGAGAAGCAGGATTGTTGGCGGCGGAGGGGAGGGGCAGGGCATTGTTGTTTTTCTTCATAAGCCTTTTGCTACAATCCGATTCCTTTTTAAAAACCGCGCACCTGCACTATCTTTATCTAAAAAAAAAAATTTTTTAATGTATTTGGAAAACAAAGACGAGAATGATTTACAGCACACCAGAAAGGATGTCGAGCAGTCTCAAAAACGCTGGGAACAGTAGTTATCTTGTAATCACCCCCTGAAAGGGCCAGAGGCGTGACTGGACACCCGGGGCCGCCGTCGGCAGCTCGCCCGAACCCCGGTGGGGACTCGGGGATGCGGGAACCCTTGCGGCGGCGCCCGCGGGACTCGCGGGAGACCGCGGCCACTCTGTGCGCACGCGCAGAGTCCCGTATTTCCTCTCTTCCCGGAAGTCCTCGGGCGGTGATCTGAATGGACCGCGCGCGAGATGCTAGGGGTTCGCGCCTTCTCCCAGAAAAAGGTAGGCAGTAGGAGCCAGCATTCAGTTCTGACGGTGCCCACAGTGGCCCTGCTCCCGCCTCGTCGCTTGAGGAGACCACTTCGTGGATGAGCCCAGTGGAGGTGGCAGAGGGGGGGCAAGCGCTGCAATCCCAGCCGCAGACCCTGCGGACCGGGAAGAAGAGCCGCCAGTCCCGGCCCCTGGGGGACGATTTCCAGCTGAGTTGCTGGGAGGCTATGCTAGAGTTTTCCAAGCGACAGATTGACTGAGGCACTAGCAGCGGTCCTGGATGCGCGGTGCCTTGTTCAGCTTTCAGAGTTGGGAAAAGAAAAAGCAAATCAGATGTTCTCAAAATCATTTGATTTAGCACCATTCCTTGAACTTCTCTAAGGTTGCCCCTCTCACCTGGTGATGACCTTTGGGATAATACCAGACAGGCATGTGTAGGCTCAGTGAAGAGACCCAGGTCACCATCGCACCAAATCTTGGGTTCGTTCAAGGCAGAGCCACCTCTGCCAAAGCATCAACTTGAATGTCAGTAAAACATCATGTGAAGCCGAACAGAGTAGAGCAATGCCCGCCCGCATGGTTGGAAAATTTGGAGGGGGATGATCAAGAAGGGACAGAAAAAGAAGTGGAGAGAATCTTGGAAGTGTTGCGAAATTAGTCTTGAGACACTCCTAAGACATCTCTGTCCTTCTTTTCCTTAATTGGTACAGATTCTTTTTCTCTCACTGTGGAAATATTCAAATATCCCTCAGTATAAGAGTTGGTTTAGCAAGAATGAGGCTTGACCAAAATAAACTGCCAATAATAGAATCTCTCAATGAAGAAAGCGAATGAAATGACCAGAATCCCTGAGTTTGGAAACAAGGTTTTATAAATTTTTGGTTTTCAGTACTGGAAGGAATCTGCAAACTTTTAAAATGTCAAATGCTGTGATTTCTTCATGTTACAGCAAAGACTGGTTTCTTTGTAAAACGGAAATGTTACTTTAATGGATAGTAAAACCAAAACAGAAAGAAGTATATATTCTATAATGAAACTTATTTTCCAAGTAGATCTGAAATTTGTCTTAATATTTTAATGTCTGTATCTTGAGAATTTATAAAGATGTCAGTCTTCTGTGGGAAACAAAAGTTCTCTGGCATTTTCATAAAAGGGCAAAAAATGAAAGAAATCTGGCCTTTGATTTTTACAGATGAGGAAACCATGACCAGAAAGGGAAATGACTTGACAAGGCTCACCATGAATCAGACCTGGGAACTGGAACCCAGCCATGCTCCTTGGCCCAGTGCCTCTCCTCATTGTGTAGGAGCTCATACCCCATTGTAGCAAACATGATGTGAGCGTGGCATCAGATGATGCTCATAAATGTCTTCATCATACTGAAGTACTGGTGGGGGATAAGGGGATTGGTTCTTCAGGATCTAGACAGGATTTTAAGAAAATCTTGGTGATAAGAGCTCTACTAAATCATAAAGACTTCTTTGGGAGATAAAATGGGTGAAATCCTTTTTTTTCAGAGGAGCTTAAGTAGGGGCTGGATAATCACTTATTAGGGTTGTCAAGGGTATTCAGACCTCTGTAGTCCCTTCCATCTGTGGGTCTGATTCTTGGGTTACCCACCAGCTTTCAGGGCATATGTGGCCAGGAAGTATAGGGAAGGAAGAAACTCATCCCTCTTCAACTCTACTTTGAGTCAGGTATCGAGTTGAGCATTTCATATGTGTTAATTCACTTAGTCTTCACAACAAGCTCTCTAGGTAGGTGTTACTCTCCGTCTACCTCAGGAGTTCACAAAGGTTAAGTAACATGTTCCAAGCCATGCAGATAATAGGCAGCACAGCTGAGACTGTATTACAGCATCTCTCATCCCCAGATGAGTGGGCAGGAGAGGATGCTTACACAGACTGCTCCTCAGCTTCTCCGAAGTGTGGGTAACCCCTCGCACCGCTCAGTGAGTCTTCAGGGCAAGTAACTCCTATTATCCTCCCATTCTGACTAACAACTGGGGATGAAGCTGCATTGGAGGCCCAGGTCAGGGACACTCCTACTAGGAGAAAGGCATTTTGCTTGGCACCTCTTCACAAAGGCTCCAGAGTTGCAGAATCCACTTCCAGTCCCAATGAGAATCTGCCTTTGCATCACAGGCAGTTCTCACTGAACAATGAGGTCAAACTCTGCTTCCAAAATTCTCAGTTTAATGGTTCACCCTGGGTGACAAGCTTGGACCATGATAGGAAGTATCATGATAGGAACTGCTTTGTGAAGAAAGAGGCTGGAACAATGAGATCTAGGAAGACAGTCAACATCTGGAGCTCAAGTAGTTTGTGCTGCTCAAAGCCAATAAAATCATTTGATGTTCTTGGGTGAATGGCCATTTCCAGTAGGATCCAACCAATTTCTGATGTCCCAGGGAGCATGAGCCAGCCTGTCCCTGAGAGAGGCTGCGCTAAAGGCAAGCTCCAGAGATGTCATGCTGTTACCATGCCTTCTGCCTTTCTAAAGATGAGCCTGTCTCCTGCCCTGCTGTTATCACTCAGATTAAACATGTTCCCCATGTTCATTCTATATCCATGACTGTACACTTCTGCTTCCTGAAAAGTTGTGGCCATAGGGATGTAAAACTCACCCATCAGCTGTGGCCTACCTGAGGCATGTCAGTCACCTTCCTACTCTGGTATCTCCCAATGGCAACCAATTAGCCACAGAATTAAGTGCCAACTCCTTAGCCTCCACAGTCTGGTTCCTTTCCAGCCTCTTCACCCACCCCCTACAGCGCATACTGTGCCACCTATTCTGGCCACATCGAATTCCTCTTTCCTTGACTAGATTCCACCCTTCTCTACTTCCAGTCCTCTGTGTGGCTTCATCTGCTTGAAGGCTCTCCCCCGCGCCCCCCAACTCAAATCTTCATCTTCCCTCAAAGTACAGATTCAGTGGTTAGGATCATAAAGCAAACCTGACTTTAGCAAACTGCATTGTAAGACAACCATGGTCCAAAACAGTTGGATAATTGCGGTGGCTTTAAGTTCGCATCTAGCTCAGAGGTCACCCAGGGGATTAGGATCTCCACAGAGACCTACAGAACCAACCTGCTTCCTAGAGCCACCCCCTTGTTCATGCTGCTGGGACGAGCACTACCCCTTAGGAGAAACTGGGCAGCTGCAGCTGAGTCACACAGGCTGCCAAGGGTCAGCCAGGAGCAGAGCTGTGTTCCTTGGCATTTCTCCCAGTTCCCCTCGTGGTAGACTTCTGTGGCTGTGCCGGGATTCAGACGTATCGCTGTGTTCCACAGTGAGCTACTTCAATTCACTCCATCAGGATTTATTCCCTTCAGTGTTCCTCCCGCCTTAGCCCCATTCCCTCCACCCTTCCCCTCACCTGTGATCACAGTACCAAAATAATCCTACAGTGGGATTGCTGTGCTGGGATTGAACGCCTTGGCCATGCCTCTACCCTCTGCATGCCCTCAGTCACCTGCTGAAGCATACAGTGCCTCTCACCTGCAGACCCCGTCCCAGC
This sequence comes from Equus quagga, assembly GCF_021613505.1. NCBI lineage: Eukaryota > Metazoa > Chordata > Mammalia > Perissodactyla > Equidae > Equus > Equus quagga. Next base: position 28,742,595 of record NC_060270.1, on the reverse strand, counting down.
ACACACCTCGCCCGGTTGGAGCAAGTCCTGGAACCTAGAGCAGTTTGCCCTGCTTGTTCTTGCAATGCCGGTGATCTCACAAACATGTGGTTGACCAAGCAGTCCTAACTTCCAGCAGAAAACTCAAGTAGGTGACCGGAGGGCAGGAGCCAGGTCCCATCAGTATCTGTGACTGTGTCCCAGACCCCCAGCACGTGGGCCCATCCCTCTCTTCTCCAGACTCAGCTGGGTCTTGCAGAATGGGGCTCTGCCGGGATCCAAACACATTAACTGTTAGAGAAACTCCTTCCTGACACCTGGCAGATATTCAGAGTATCGCTGAATCTAAAAGGAAAGGGAAAGGAGGGTCCAGTGTCCTTTAGATGAAGGTTTTTATCTCAAAGCAAGAGTGGTGTGTGAGCTTCTAATCTTCAGAACAAACTCTGGGCTTGTCCAGGTCTGTCCACAGGTCCCAGAGTCTTAGCTCCCTTCTGAGCCATAGCTCAGACCAGCCAGGCTCAGTGACAGTTCCTGGTTCCTCACTTTTATAGGCGGCCTTGGCAGAAGCTTACATTCCTGCCATGGGTGTCACTGCAGGTTGATCAGTTGTCTTGCTCAGTTCCTGACAAACACTAGACCTTGGGTTCTGAGCTGATGTGCTGGCTCCAGAAAGTGTTACTCGTCGGAGGTCAAGTCCACTGGCCTCGCAGAGCAGCTGTGCGCCTGGGATCTGAGCATCTCTACGTTGTCTTTGTTCCCTTCAAGGTTTACATCTTCAGGGTCCCACTGTGGAGAAAAGACAGAAAAGGTACTCTGATGGAACAGACCCTTCCCATCTCTTACAATCCCCCCAGCAACAGCTCCAATCCTGGTTCTCATGGCCCAGACACAGACAAGGACAAACAAGTAGGGACAGGTTAACCAGGCCTGTGTTTCTAGGACCTAACAAGGCAAGGATAACTTTAAATCAAGGAATTAATGGACAGCCACCCTGAGCAGACCAGCTCCGCTTCCCTTCCCATCCTCTTTTTCCCTGTCTTCACCAAGACTGAGTTGTGTTCCCTTTATCCTGAGAACTCCCACCGCCATGCCTAACTTATTCCTGGAAAAGACCAGGGAAACTCAACCTATTCTTTATGGCTCAGGTAAGTACCTCCTCCTCCAGGAAGCCCATCCTGACTGCTTACATTGAGCTCTCACTCTCTTTGTACTGCCTGTATCACTTGTTTGCAGCTGAGCGTGGACAGCCCTGCCCTTTCTCTGGGCATCCGCCTTGTCCCCTCAGGTGGATGATGAGCTCCGTAAGAGCAGGGCATCCGTCTGCCCTTGTCCCCCACATGGAGTTTCCTCTAAACTTGAGGTCAGTAGAGCTGTCAAACACAAACACTAAAAACCTAATTCAGAGCAGTGGTCACTGCCAGTGGCTATTTCATTGCTCTGATTCAGGAAGTATGGGAAATTGAAATTTGCAGGGGTAGGAGGAAAAGCTTAAATGAAGTGGGCACAAAGCATTGACGGAGCTGTTTACAAAGTCCTCCTATTGTTGTAATCTGATGGAGGAGAGAGAGAACTTCGCACACGCGCCAAGAGCAAGGGAATCCTTAGTGATGCCAGCACGGAGGCAAGGAGGGGTTGGGCTCAAGCTCTCCTTCTGCCACTGACTTGCATTCTCTTCTCTGGGCCTCAGTTTCTCCATGTGTAAGTTGGGATGTTGGATCAGCAACTAGATAATTCGATCTCTTTCATCTCTGAACTTTTCTGACTGATGATTCTGAGACATAAAGTCATATCTGACAGTATCACAACACCCAGGAAAGAAGTAAAGTCCACATAGGATGTGTCAGCCCAGGCCAGGCAATCTATTTGGGCAAGAAAATAAAGCCAGGCATGGATATGCACTCCAAGAAAAACACTCCACCAGCTGCTCAAACTTGAGCTGAGTCACACAGTCCAGTCCTTAGACGTCCGGGATAAGATTTTCAAGGCTCCCTGAGCCACTGACAGATAAAGCCCATGCCGTGCCAGTTATAAAACACAAGTTGCGGCTTTGTTTTGAACAGAAAGAAAGAGCGCAGTTCAAATTAGTGATTTACTGATAGCCACTGAACCGAGTTCTCCTATTTGGTGACTGAAAACGGCATCACGTTGAAAAGACGACCTCATCCCCGGTCACCCTGCAGGCCAGCAACTGAGCTGGTTTGGTTGGTGCAGCTCAGCCCCCGGTACCTGTCGGGGGCTGTGCCAGCCACTTCCAGTGCTAACTTCTCATTTACCTTGCAGACTTGCGGGGACACCTCTAAGCAAATTCCTTCCTGACATTATCAAAGATCCCACATAAAACGCCCCCCCCGGCCCTCAGCCTCTGTGGCCAGTTGCCCAGTGGTGGAAGTGGGGGCCTGTTCCATTCTCTGAGGATGGACAGTGATGAATGCTGTTTTCAAGCTGAGGCCCATGTTCTAGATCATATTTCTTATCACCAGAGGGCCCAGGGTGCTCACTGAAAAGGCCGATGCCAGGGACCCACCCTGGAGCCTATATGTGAGCTGGAACCTGAGGTTTGGCATATTAACATTCTCCTAGGGCGATCTTAGCCACCCGGATGTTTCAGAACCACTGCTCTAGCTCCTGAAATGGCTTCTTAAGAGTTACTCTTGCGCCTCCTGACCGGTTCAGCTGCCGGGAAACAGAAGCAACCCGCCACTTTGATCAGGCGCACGCTTTGAAGTGGGTTAAGGCTTCGAAAACATTTTAAACCTCCTCCTTCTGAAAACCCAGAAATGTGTTTTTAAACTTCATTTTAAGTAATAAAAACATTGCTGGAATCCAGGTATAAAGAGAATTTGAGCAAAAGACGATCTACTCTCTTACCAAAAAAAATCCCAGGAGACAACAGGTGCACGGTAGTTGTCATAAAACACGTGCTCATCTGCCGGGTCTCAGAATGACAATGTGGGGGATTATCTCCGTTACTGCAGCCACTCCCAGTGCCACTCCCCTTAGTGACCTGCAGTTACTCCCCTGGTCCACAGACCTCTGCTCCAAACCACACATCTTCCTTGGGTTACGCATTTTCTCTGAGTCACTACTAGATGGTCTGGACAAAGCAGAAAGAACTGTGCACTGAGAGGGCCCCGAAAATACCCTGCTCCTCAGACTCGCCTCTCGTTTTCACATTCTTTTTCTCCCTAAAGAAATTTGGCATGGGCCCAGTCATCCAAGGGGGGCTCACACAAACAGGAACTGAAATCAGCCACAGGAAGTGCCTTCTGGAAGAGAGAGAGAGCATGACTGTCCATACGCGCTCCGACTTTAGGGCTTCCCAATACTTCTGCTGCAGAATAAAAAGAGAGAGAGAAAAAACGTGTTGGATAGACTTTGCCACCATCACAGAGCAGGGCAGAGCTCAGCGCCAGCCGCCGTCTGCTCCGTGAGCCAGGAGGCAGGCCCTCCGATGGTCTGGGCAGAGGAACAGCTGACTTCAGCAGGCAGAAAGGCAGCAGCTTCTAGCAGCTACAATTTAGATAGGATAATTGTGATAATTATAAAGGGCTCGAGGTCCTTGAAAAAATTATAATTTATACATATTTTAAGATTACTATTATTAGAAATTATTATCATGAGGCATAATAAGAATAATAATAAATCATCTTCCATTTACTAACCACATGGTTGGGATGAGTCAACTCAAACCCATAAAACTAAGAAAGAGAGATGCAAATAAAATCCCCACCTTGAAAATATGGGGTATTTGCTACCTGCCAAGATTCGTTTTTAATCAGCCTTGACTGCACGGTTGGTTCTGCCCCGAGCCTCACAGATACCTGACTCAGGTTCTCGAAGGGCGGCATCGCCGTCCGCACTCTCCTCCAGCAGCTCGTGCAGTGCCTGGGAGACCTGTGGGGTTTTTTGGCTTTTTTTTTAAAGATTGGCACCTGAGCTAACTTCTGTTGCCAATCTTTTTTCTTCTTCTTCTTCTTCTTCTCCCCAAAGCACCCCCGGTACACAGTTATACATTCTAGTTGCAGGTCCTTCTAGTTGTGCGAGACCTGTGTTTCTGACCCAGAGCTATGAACCTACAAATGTCTGTTATATTGATCTGTGAATGTCCGTTAAATTGAATAGCTGCCAATCCGAACGGTCCGCTGGATTTGGCATTGTCCATTAAAACAAAGCCTCTACTGTCTTTTAAATTTTCATTTTGAAAAATTTTTTAACTATAAGATTTTCCATCATATGCAAAGTAAAAGAATAATCTAATGGACACATCCTGTTTTATTTGCTCTAGCTCCCCAATTATTTTGTTTGCTGAAGTATTTTAAGGTACTTTCGTCTGTAAATACTTCAGTATGTATGTCATGGTTGGGGACATTTTCTTTAATCCTAGGCACAATAACATTATTATACCTAACAAAATTAGTGATAATTCCATAGCATTCATCTTTTAATGACATCCTGCTGGAAGGAACATAAACTGAAAGAAAAAAAAAGATTAATGGAGAAGACACAAAATTACTAAAAATGATAGTTCCGTACATACTGCAAAAGACAGAAATGTGGGCCGGCCCTGGGGCCAAGTGGTTAAGTTGGCGCACTGTGCTTCGGCGGCCCAGGGTTTCAAGGGTTTGGATCCTGGGCGCGGACATGGCACGGCTCATCAAGCCATGCTGAGGCTGCGTCCCACATGCCACAACTAGAAGGACCCACAACTAAAATATACAACTATCTACTGGGGGGATTTGGGGAGAAAAAGAAGAAGAGAAAAAAGAAGATTGGCAACAGATGTTAGCTCAAGAGCCAATCTTTAAAAAAAAAAAGAAATGTTGACGACACAGGGGTTCAAAAAGCTAAATAACTTTTACAAATGTAATGGAAATAAAAAGAGAAATGAAAGAAAAATTGCTAACCTTCACCTTTCTTTAGAAAATACAAATGTTCATGTAAAATAGAAACAGTAATCTGTGGTTACCACAATGAGTGGCTGTTCTGTTTGTTTGTTAAAAAAATCACTCAGTGCAATGTGATACAGTGGATTGTATCCTGGAACAGAATAAGAACATTAATGGAAAAATCGGTGAAATCCAAATAAAATCTGTAGTTTAAGTAATAATAATGTACTAATGTTAATTGCTCAGTTTTGACAAATGGAGCATGGCTGTGTAAGATGTTAACATTAGGGGAACCTGAAAGAAGGTACACAGGAACTCTCTGTACTACCTTTGCAACTTTTCTAGAAATCTAAAAGTATTCCAAAATAAAAAAGTTTATTTAAAGCCAAGCAAACAAAAAGCTTAAGAGTCCCCCAACTGGCTTGCAATGAAAGCTTGAGCCTTCCTTTCCCTATCTTCAGCATCGCAGGCCGTCTACGATTTAAGAAGAGTGCCCTCATGTGGGGGCCAGGAGTCAGGGCTCCTTTTGTAAGTTAGTTTTTAAACCCATGATGACAATGTGCCCAAGGGGTACAAATAACCCAAATCTTTGTAACAGAGGTCTCTCCTCACTCCCCTGAAAAGTAAAAACGAATAACATTTTATAGTGTCTTCCTCAATTCAAGAGCAAAATGTGTTCATTTTTGTATAGAAATTTCCTTTCCAAAAACAAAATAAAGATCGCCCATAATCCTATCCCCAAAAGACAGCCTCTACGAAGTTATTGAATAGCCCTGTGAAACACACACGCACACAAATCAAATCGTGCAAATGACTTTTCTCCCTTAACACATAACGAGCATTTCACATATCCTTAAATGGTTTCTGGGAACACAATTCCAGCACCTCTGTGACCCACAGCATGTAGTATTTCAATTCACCTCATTTCTAAATGCACACTTTTTCATGCTTCTGAAATCAAGAAGCATCCTGTAGCCCCTGTCCACAGGGCCCACGGTGACTTTTCCTTTGTTCCTGAAGACTCTGAGGTGTGTCTTAGCCATTGAGGAAACAAGGTCACACTCCAGGCTTCTCTTTTAGACTATGGGAGCTGGGCCGGCCCTCAGAGACCGCATGTCCAACTCCCTCCTCTTACATTTGCGGAGAAGTGACTCCCCCAAGACTGGGGAGGTGAGACGGTGCTGGACTCAGGACAGATGATAAGGCTTTTTTCTCTTCTAATTATAAAGTTTAAGACTGGCCAGATACACACCAGCTACAATTCTCTCCTAGATTTCATTAAGTAGAGTTTCCTTTGACCTGGTACCTTCCAGACTTTAAGAAATTACACCAGATGCTGCAACATTTCATCTTTTCTATCTCCTTGGTTAATTAAGCCGTTCTAAAGCACTTACTCTGGGTCAAGCACAGTTTCACCTCCCCACGCTTTCTTTCCTCCTCTCTAATTGCCCAAACTCCCCAGGCTGCACCTCCTCCCTGGGCTGCTGTGGGGACAAGGGCTGGGAGGTGGGAAAGGCTTCACAGGCCGGGAAGTGCCGTATGCAAGAAAGAGCAGGGCTTCTACAGCAAAATGTTCCCCACCTTCTCGGTCACCCTGGGTGGTTTAACTACTCAAACCTTCCTCCACTCAGTTCTGAACAGGCCCATCGTGAATGGGAGCAGGGAGAGAAGAATTCGGACCCACGGCGGGTGCGTTTCCTTTACAAAGATGACACACAGCTTCACTTCAGGCACATCCCAAGGTTGGAAAGAAAGGGCTGAGGCGGAGAAGCTGTGTGCATTAAAACGGTGGGCAGCAGGAGGTGGGAGCGAGACCCTCTGAACTCCAGGCACAGGAGATACAAACTGTGTTTAGACCAGATCCCAGTGGGAAAGGCCTTGGCAACCTTGGCTCCTGTTCCTGACTTTCTTTCTTTGTATGTGAGGAAGATTGGCCCTGCGCTAACGTCCGTTGCCAATCTTGCTCTTTTTGCTTGAGGAAGATTGGCCCTGAGCTAACATCTGTGCCAGTCTTCCTCTATTTTATGTGGGATGCCGCCACAGTGCCATAGCAGTGCTAGGTCCATGCCCGGGATCCAAACCCACGAATCCCAGGCCTCAGAAGTGGAGTGTGCGAACTCAACCGCTACGCCACTGGGCGGCCCCTATGTTTCTAGTTTTTCTTTTAATCATTTTTCCCCCCAGTCTGATTGAGATATGACTGACATATAACATTATATATTCCTGATATTTGGGAAGAAATTTCGCTGTTCAAATGCTGCTCTGAAGAACTGAAGAAGTGGCCTAGGGAAGGACGGGAAACGAGTGCAGTCAAGTTTGATTCGGGAGCTGGGCTGCCAGATAAAACACGGGACTCCCAGTGAAACCTGAATTTCAGATAACAAGGTTTTAGCAGAGGTATGCTTATCTGAAATCCACATTTCACTGGACATCCTGTATTTTTGTCTGCTAAATCTAGCAACCTACTCAGCAGTGTAAGAAGGCTTCCTGGAGGAAGCAGAATTTAGCCAGGGCCTTGAAGGGCAGAAGGAGAAGACCAAGAGAAACCAAGGAATCCAGAGAAGGGAAAGCTGGCTGGATGCACAAAGAGGAACCTGGAGAGTTGACCCAGGGCCAGACGGTGAAGTGTCCTGGAGGTCAGGCTAAAGGGTCTGGACTTAAGCTATCAGCAGGAAGGAGCCACAGATGGCCTTAGAGCAGTGAGGCTGTGGGTTGGGCGAGTGCTGGGGAGATCTTGGGTAGCACAGCAAAGAAAGGAGGAGAGATGGGGGCAGGAGCTAGTCGGAAGTGCCTGCACTGGTCCAGGTGGAAGCAATCAGGCTCTCTCCTGGATTTAGGGGCCAGAGGAGGTTTTCTGAGAGTAGCATCCAAGCAGACACAACAGCCCGAGCTCCCGTGCCCTTGAGGTACATTAACACGTTGTGCTGGTGGCTGACACTTTTATTTTCCTGATGGAAGCCTTTCTGCTTCTAAGAACTGGCTCCGTGTGACTAACCACCGCCCACCTCCTCCAGCGCTGCACTTTGACACTTAGGGTCGAGTTCCTAAGTGAGACCTTAAAGATCGCCCAGTCCACAGCTGGGGTTTCACAATGAGCAATTGTGGGAACAGTGGTCTGCTGCGGTAGAAGCTCCTTCACATTTCGACCTCGTAAGAGCCTCACCACCCTCCCTGAGGTCACCATCTCCACTTTCGGAGCAGGTGCAGAGAAATGAATGGGCGCTGCCGGTTCCGTGGCTATAGGGGCCACAGTGAGTATCTGAGCCCACTTCCGGCCCGTTTCCGCTAGGCTGCGTGTGGCCTGTTTAGTAGTCTTGCAAAGCCACAATGGCACCCCTACTGCAGCCATACAATCATTCTGTGATATAGGTAGGACGTGTCTCATGATTCCCACTCACAGAGGGAGAAACTAAAACCCAGGAAGTCTGGGGCAGGCCAAGGCCACCTGGCCAGTCAGCAAGCCCAGACAAGCCCCTGTGTCTGTCCCGCTCTTGGTCAGCGCTTTCCCCTGCACAGCCCCTTTCCGTCTGAGGGCCCAGTGCAGCTTCCTTCCTCAGCCCCACGTGACCAGCTGACTGCCCCACACATTTCGGGAAGTATTGTCTCTCACTGTCTCATGGCAGGTGGTTCCACCTCTCCAGGGAGGAAACGGGTCTGTGGAGGGCAGACATCGTGTCCTGGACTTGACTTCTGGCCTTTGGTACCTACTGCAATGTTCTGGCCTCCTTCTTCAAACTTACATGTATTTTCTTCTGAAATTAGAACTTTCATAGTCTCTTTCTCTCTCTATGAATATATATATGTCTTTTTTTTTCTTAAAAAAATGGATTTGGCTGTAAAAATGGCAAACATCCGAGGGAATCTGTCCTGTCTGCTGGTGTTGGAAGCAGGGTTTGGAGAGGGAACAAGCAGTCTTGGTTGTCAAGAGCCTGAGGCAGAGAATTAGCAGGGACACACGGGCTGGGACTTGACTCTCTTCAGACACAGCAATCTGGGGTTTGGCTCTGTTCCTACCCTCCACACACGTACACACACGTACACACACACACAACTGCACCAGCTCTGGTCACAGTCATTCTCCAACATGCAGGCTTTGTTCCAACGACAGAAACAGCCTCCTTGCAGAATTCCCACAAAGCTTCTTATAACAGGTCTACGGCATTGTTAGCACAGAAGAAAAAAATGACTAAACACTCTTTCATCACAAAGCTGGACTCAGTCTTTGCTTGTATCCCAGAGGCTAAACCAACAAACAAAAAAGGGCCTTTAAAAGGCACAGGAACAGTTTCAACGCTGGGGGAAAGTCAACCCAGCGCTTATAAGACAGGCGCTGGCTGCCCTGAAAGTGAGAAGGGCACTTTCCGGGGTGCTCTGCTCCTTCCGGGCCTCGGCCCCCACCCAGATGACGAACACAGGAACCTTCCTCCACTTCTGCTCAGTGCGCCCTCTGGAGGCTTGAGCCGGGAGTGGGGCTGCCGGGGTTGAATGGGCGAGTGAGTGAATGAACGAGTGGATCCAGTCTCTGAGAGTGTGCCACCTCGTGTAGAGATGTCTGGAGATCCACACAGCCCAAGCAAATGTCCTCTCTCCAGGGTCATGGGGCACACTGAGGCTCCGACATCACTCGTCGGGTGCCCTGATCAGTCCAGCCAGTGGACGCTTGAGGAAAGCTGGAAATAATCCAAGTTCTCCCTCCGTGCGAGCCCCCACGGCCTTATCTGTCTCTGTCCCACCCTTCTGCTGTTCTGCCATCATTGGAATGACTTGCAAATTCCAATGTTTTATCCTGTTAGACCAGGGGCTCTCCGAGAACCCAGGCAGAGCACAGGTGAGTGGAAAGAACCCTGGAGAGAGAGTTAGTTTTCTCATCGGTAAAGCGGGAGTGATGGATAATAAGCGTGGTCCTGCACACCTTCCTGGGGAAGAGTGCCTGCCGAGGCAGTGGGGGGTAACCACGGGGCTTTCAGAGCCAGTGGAGCTGTGTCCACATCCCAGGTCAGCCACCTATTCTTAATAATGTTTTCTTGGGCAAGTTACCTAAACTCACTGACTCTCAGTCCCCTCTTCTGGAAAACAAGAATAACCAAGGTGCCTGCCTCAGGGCTGTCGAGAGGATTCAATGAACAGTGCTGGTAAAGCATAGAACATATGGTGCCTGGCCCATGGCACGCACACAGTCACTGTTAGCAATGAGTCCTGTGATTCTTATTAAGGGATTTAAAAACACTCCATGAGCTAGAGTGCCGTGGATGCAGCGCACGGTTGGGGCACCTCCCCCAGCACTGCAGGAAGCAGGTGTTCAAAACAGTTGGTACGTGTCCCCAAGACACAGACATAAAACCGCCATCTGAGAGTTAAGTTACAGAGTCATAAAGGACCACAGAAGACATGAACACATCACCTTAACGACACAGAGTGGCTCCCAGGCTCCCAGGCCTGCACAGCGGGAGCTGGAAAGCATTCACTTCTGGACCCAAGGGGTCAAGCAGAAGCAGAGTTGGTCAGCAACAGACAGGGACAACACGAGGTGGCTGAGGGCACAGAAGCCCACCTCAGGGAATCCAAGGGGGATGGTGGGGGTGGGGCAGCCCCAGAGTGGGGACAGATGCCCCAGGTATCTCATTCCAATGCCAAGAAATATTTAAACTGTGCAACCTGGGAGCAAGAGAAGGCACAGACCAGAGGAGGTGACGCCCCAGGGCCCAGCCTCCAGCCATATGCTCTGGTCCCTTGGGCGTGTGGTCCGGAGGAGTGAGGCGAGGAGCAGACTCTCGACTGTGACCAATTTAACAAGTGTTGTCCACCTTGTGAGGTGGGTTCAGCCCAGCCCATCTGTCCTCACGCATCTTTCTTTTAAATTCCCACCCTCAGAAAACGTTTGCTGAACGAGTGACCGCACAGGCCTGTGAAGCGGGGAGTGACACTCATCGGCTAAAAGACACCTTCTCGCTCACCTTCAGCCACAAAGGAACCAGGACCTTTCAGGAATATTGCTCCAAAAAACAGGCGAGGCTGTCAAGCCTGCAGAAGCCAGTCCTTGGGAGGCAGCCGCTGGTTGGTGGCCTTGTGGGTTAATTTTAATTTTCTTCTTGACATTTTCCAAATTTTCCATAATAAACAGGTGTTACTTTTAAGAACAGAAAATACAGGTTCGCAGAAGGCCCAATGGACCACACACCTGACAAAAGCTTTGCTGTCTGCTGTTCACGCATTAAACAGTCTGTATGGGAACTGTGCCACTCTGTTGACCTGTCAGTGTATGTGTTTGGTGAAATCCTAAGCCGATGTCCCTCCAGGCCGCGGTGGCCCTGTCATTTGGAGTAGTGTGTATGTTTCAGGGAGTGCAGCTGGAGGACTGTCCTGGGGAGAGGTCTAGGGGTGAGCTGGGGCAGCTGCTTCTGAAAATATATTCCTTTTAACATGGGCAAAAGCCTTCATCTCCATTTGCCTAATTTAAGAGTGTGACCCTGTCCCCTTGGAATTTATATATGTAGTTTAAAAAAATGTCTAAAACGAGAGAGACAATAGAAGAGGGGAATTCAACAGGGGGAGAGCAGGAACTGCAAAACACGGAAATGGCCCAAACCAGCCACAAAAATAAATTTCCGAATTTTTCAAGGTCACTGTCCAATCCTTACCTCAACTGAGGGTGGGTGACAAAAGTCGGCCTTGTTTCCACAGAGCTCTCCTGGGCCCTCCCTGACTCACTGACTTAACTGACCCCTCTCCTCAGTGAACACTTTGCTGTCAGGCTCATTCTATCCCCTCCCGCCTTAGAGCTCTGCCAAGTCTGCTGGTTCCAGGCTGCCAAGCCACGTGCCTTGGGTGTCCTACATATCCCGAGACTGGATCCAAGAAATAAACAACACCCAAGGACATGGGGATACGCAGACCCCAAATGGTCCTTGGTCTGGTGCAGAATTTCTCATTCAAAACCCAGCTCTCCATGACCAGCCGTGTTCCAGGATGGAGGGACAGAGAAAAGTGAAGGTAGCCCAGGCTGATTTCGAAAGCTGGAGCAGCATGGCAGAGGAGACAGGCCCCGACAGCTCACCAGGCTACAGGGCAGACAATGGAAGTTGTATAAGAGAGGTGTATGCTCTGGGCACACAAGGGAAGGAGCCATTAATCTCTGGGGTGCGTGTGTGTGTAGGGGGGTGATTTCACACAGGAGGTGGCATCTGGATAGGATTCTGACATATGGAAACTGGGCTGGAGAAAACCCTAGAAGGAAAGGCCCAGAGGCCTGGGGACAGGGGAACAGTCCACAGCCAGGGTGGACCTTTAGATGAGGGCAGTGGAGGGGCATGAGGCTGGCGCAGGCGTGAAAGGTCTGGAACCTCACACTAAGGAATCTGGACTTTACCCCATAGATCAATGGCTCTGGGTCTTCAAATTTCAGGGTCTGCTATGGGTTCACCAAATTTGAGGGACTTACTCAGTATGGCTAACTTATTATTTTGCCAAAAAAAGCCACTAAAACCAAAACCAAAACCTGAATGCCAACATCCACTTACTATTGTTATCATTTCATCAAAGGGCATTTTAACACCAAAATAGTAAAAGAAGACAAACCCAGAATGAAAGACAGTCGTTCTCCCCTCAAAAAGACAGTTGACCCCCTTCTGCTGACACCACATGTCCACTACACTGTCCTTGTTCTCATTTTCCACAGACAAAGGAAACTTCCTCCTAGAACGGGGCTGGAGACACAGCTGTGGGACCAACAGGACAGCTCAGCCCTGAGAGTTACACTAGTTTGTGACATGTGTTTGTTCACAGATCCAAAAACTCAAAATGAGGTAAAGTTTATGAAAGTACCAGGCATTGTTTATGACCCCGACAGCACCATAGGGTGGAGCTGGTGCCCCTTGGGGAGAAGAAATGTTTCCATGGTCAAATGGGTTTGGGAAACACCGAGACGCTTTCAAAGTTAATTATTCATGCGTTTATTTCTGTAACACTTGAATGTGCAAGTAGTTCTTCAAGACCGCACTGCAATATGCAGTGTTTCTCTGACTAATGTGACCGTGGAAACCTCTCTCTGCAGGGACAGGGCGGGGAAACCCCTCTGGCGGCTGCGGGAGCCCGCAGATGCCCATTGATTATTCAGCAGGCGGGAGGCTAGCGGCGGCTCAGCGAGCAGCAGGGCGCGCCCCGAGGAGGACCAGGAAGCACTGGTAAAGGAGGACGCCCATGCACCCGCCGGCAGGCGACAGCGTGTACCTCGAGGTCGGAGTTGATGGAGGACACCTCGGAGGAGCTGCTGGAGGACACGCGGGCCCGGATGACCTGAACGGGAGGGTACGAGGGGGGCTCCGGCAGGGACGCGTCTCCGGTGCTCGTCTGACCGTCGCCGGGCAGCCTGGTGGCGCTGCAGCCTGCCTGCAAGGTGTGTGGGAAACAGCGGGCGGGGAGACTGAGTTGACTTCTTTCTTTCTGAATGGTCAAAGCATGCACGTACTCCAGTATTCAAAAGGTAATCCTGCCTGGCCTCCTTTGTAGGGATGTCCCCGGGGCTCAGATGTAAATACCCCCGACAGCTACTTGTACTGGACCCCACATCATGAATGGCTCCAGCCGTGGATGGGGTGAGCACACAGTTTCACGTGAAAGTCGGCTGGACAGGCGGAGAAAGTCCGCAAAGGCGACAAGGGCAGCGCTCTGGGCGGCCCCTGGGCGGGGTCGGGGAGGCGAGGAGGCAGAGGGCTCCCAGCAACAGCAGTCCCAGAGTCTATATAAACTCCCCAGGGCCTGACCACACCCGAGTCAACAGAGAAAATGGAGTTTACAAATGCTCCAAGCCACCCACGCCACGGCCCCAGGGCCCTCGGCCCCCCGGCGCAGCTCCGACCCAGGCTGCATCTCTTGGACAATCTCTCCTTAGGGTGGTGGCTCAGGAGGGGAGGCTGGGAAGATGAGGGAGCCCCGTGCCGCTCTTGTTGCCCACATCTCCGTGGCTGTCCCAACAGGACTTCTATCAATGCACATGGCAACAGGGTCCCTTCTACACTACAACCTTGCCGGTGGGGACATTCTCACGAAAAAAAGAAAAAAATTGCTAACGAGCAGGCATGAAATGGCAGCACAGAGAACATGTTCTCTTTATAAAAGCTCAGGTCCCAGAAGCAGAAAGACAGTATGAAACCAATTTCTACGATTTTCTAACTACAGGATCTTGGGCAACTGACTTACCCTCTCTGTGCCTCAATTTTAAAACAACAAAATTATTAATAAATGATAATAACAGAAATAATAGCATCTACTTCATAGGGTAGTTATGAGAATTTGGGTTAATAATAATTTTAAAAAGCAACTATTTGTGAACCCTTGGTGCCAGCCATTATGCCAAGTAAGAAGCAGTATTTCATAGGGGTTATGGGCACATACTCGGCAGATAAAGGTCTGAATTCTGATTCTACCACTGACAAACTGTGACCCGGAGCAAGGTGCTTAACCTCTCTGTGCCCCAGTTTCCTTATCTGTAAAATGAGGATAATATGTCAGGGGTTGGCTGCGAGGCTTAAAAGAGTTAATCTATGTGAAGCACATAGACCAATACTCCAGCCCACAATAAGCATCATGGAAGCGATGGCTGTTAGTATTTACCCTCAGTAAACAGAGTACCAGGGGAATGGAGGCCCTAGAGCTGAGGGAGGATTCCTGCCCAGGCTGGACAGGGAGCTCCAGGCTCCCTCTCGCCCTCTGGTGGACACAAAAGGAAGAAATCGAGCGGAAGTATTTGCTCAAAAAAGTGTTGGCGGGCCCCCAGCGGAAGAGAACGGAGGAGGACCCACTCTGCCTTCACGGAGTCTGTTCTCCAGCAGGCATCCCCTCAAGATTCAGGTCCTGGAAGGGCTAAAGCGAATGCAACTTTTGCACTATTATTTCTCAGAAGTTCCACGATTTAAAAATTCCTAGTGCACAGCTTTGGCCGGAGGCTGCCAGGGCTCCCCCACCGCCCACCCACGCACCCTCCGGTTGGAAGAAGGGCTTCCTGGCCGCCGGGGGCTGTTCCTTCTGAAAGCAGGCTCTGAATCTCTCTGAACCTCTCTGACACCTCACTCAGGGTTCTCGGCACCACTTCCCGAGGAAGAGCAACAACAAAGCGTAAAACCTCTCTCTGGGGCCCAGGCTCTCCCTGAGCGCCGGTGTGTCCCGCGGGCACCTCGGCGCGGCCTCTCCCGGTGGACTCCGTGTTCCAACACCTTTACGGGGAGCCCGTGACCGACAGGCCAGCGTCCATGCAAACAAGCCAGGAGGAGACAAAATTTATACCCCAGCAGGAGACAGACAGCAAACAAAGTAAAAGGAGCGATAAGAGCTTCTCAGAGCATTTAAAAAGGTAATAAATTAATCTGACAGACGGGTGGAGGCCACTTTGAATGGGTGGTCAGGGAAGGCTGTCGGAGGAAGGAACATTGAAGACAAGAAAGAGGCAGCCGTGTAAAAAAAAAAAAAAATCAAGAGGAAGAGCTTTCTAGGCAGACGAATGGAGAGAAATGCTGTGCAGCTGCAGAGGAGAGAAGAGCGGAAGCGAATGGAGACAGGGAGGTGGTGGTGATGGGCTGGTGGGGTCTTGGAAGTCTGTCTAAGGAGTTTGGGTTTTATTCTGCCTGAAATGAGAAGGCAGAAGAGTGTTTTAAACAAAAGAGAGCCAAGATGTAATTTACATTTGTATGAGATGCTTCTGGCCGCTGGTCGCAGATGGAGCAGTGGGACAAGAATAGCACTGAAGAGCAAAACCAGTTAGGCGGCTGCTGGGTCTATTTTAAAAGTATTTACAAGACTCCCAAGGGATGGGATGGGCATGGGTGTGTAGTGAGGGGAAGAGAGGAATTTGGGGCTTGACCAGCTGCACAGACAGCCGTGTCGTTTACTGAGATGAGGCAGATGGGGAGAGGAGCCGGTCTGGGCATGGACGTCCAGGATTGTTTTGGACACGGCAAGTGTGAGAGGCCATGTGGCGTCGCCAAGACTGGAATTGACGGAGAGGAAAAGGATGGAGACTCACTCCGGGGAAACCAGCAAGAGCTGTCTTGAGAGCGCTGGGATGACGGGACTGGGAGAGTGTACCAAGAGAAGGGAGACCTCCGAGGGCAGAGCTGGGGGCGCTGCAACCTTAAAGTCCAGCTCACCAGGAGGAGCCAGCAGCCGTGATGGGGAAAGGAGACCTGTGAGGGAGGCAGGAGAGTGAGGGCCCCCGAAATCAGAAGAAGCTAGTGGCCAAGTGAGGGGAATCCCAACTAGGACAGAAACGACTGCAGGATTTAGCCACTTGGAGGTCACTGGTAACCTTGACAAGAACAGTCTTAGTGGGACAACAGAGTGGACTGCTTGTCACCTCTTTCCCTCTTTTCTCCAGCCCTCTTCCTCCTGAGGACCCCCACGTGCAGGCCAGACCTTGGGGGTCATCTGGAGCCCTCGGTCTCCCTCACCCCACATCCTCACGCTCCCCCAGGCTCTCCCTCCAACTCTCCACTCCATCTCTGCATCTCCATCTGCCCCAGCCTTCGTTCAGGCCACCCCACCTCTTTCCTGGACTTATGACTGTCCCTCACTGACCGCCTTGCTTCTAATCTCCTCTCCCCTAGTCTGCCTCCTAACCTTGCCTGAGTGATGGCTCTAAAATGCCTGTCTGACCCTGAGTCTCTAGTCCTGAAGCCTCCTGGACTCCCAGGACCCTCAGAATGATGGTTCAGCCTCCATGGTATGATGATCTCATCCTTGCCTCCTTTCCACCCTGTCATCTCCCAAACTCCCCTCCATCGATCCCTCTACTGAGGCCTTGGGGAACTCCTTCCTCTTCTTACATGCCTCCCTGCCTCATCCTGCCCATCAGCTAAACTGTCACCTCCTCCAGGAAGCCTTCCATGACTACTTCCCACCTTCTGGACACGGGGCTGTGGCCACTCACCTGCTGCACTGGCTCGATGGTCAGCTCCATGTAGGGACTGATGGCTGCCATCGTCCTGAGTGACTTGCAGCGCGGTAGTGTGGTGAGAGGCACCCAATCTGTATTCTTTCAAGTGGACACGGGAAGACAGAAAGGAGAATTCTTCAAGTTAGGAGACATTTTCTAAAACAAGGTCCTGTTTTCTTCAAAAGAACCCCTACAGTATTTTGTCTGTTCTTTTAGAGCACAGCTCACTTTCTGCTTCCTATACGATACATCTTATCTCTCTCTTTGAGGTCACAGTAGGTCAGTGGTTCCCAAACTTTGTGCACAGTGCAATCACCGGGCATCTAAAAAACAAAACAAAACAACTGATGTTTACCTCTCACCCCCAGAAATTCTGATTTAATTGGTGAGTGATATGACCTGGGCATGGGAGAGCTTAAAAGTCTCCAGATGATTCTAACATACGGCAGAGTCTGGGAACCACTGCAGTAGGCGCTACATAAATGCTTTGTAAAGCAGCACTTCTCAACTTTAGCGTGCATCAGAAGCACCCAGTGGACTTACTAAAATATACATTGCTGGACCCGCACCTCAGTTCCCAATTCTGTAGATCTGGGTAGAGCCCTAGAATCTGCATTTCCAACAAGTTCCCAGGCGATGCTGGTCCAGGGACCACACTTTGAGAACCACTGTTGTCAGGGCCTGCTAAAGAGCTTGCAAACGCTTCTCCTTCCTTCTTCAGAATGCTAAGACACAGAGTTCTCTCTCAATATTTTAGCTCCCTTTGGGATATAATTTCCTAACAGTTTCCAGAATGGAATGAAAATAACCTCCCATGATAGCCTTCATGGGAACTTGGATCTTTGGTCCAAGCACCTGTATAAACCCTTTGACCTTGGTCATCGGCACCACTAGACCTTCTTAGGCCTAGAACATACAGAAGAGTAGTTTTCCTTTTGATCTGTCCCAATGCCTGTGGCCTCCTGACTCCCCTGCACCCCATCCCAGCCAGTGGGCCCGGTTCACTCACTGTCTCATTTCCACTCCCCTGCACCCCATCCCAGCCAGCGGGCCCGGTTCACTCACTGTCTCATTTCCACTCTCTGAGAGGGGAAACTAAGGTGGTGAGGAGCCCAGATAAGAGGCGAGAATTCTTCCTCAAAAAATTATCTTAGGGGCCGGCCCAGTGGCACAGCGGTTAAGTTCCAGGTTCCGCTTCTTGGCGGCCCGGGGTTCACTGGTTCGGATCCCTGGTGTGGACATGGCACCACTTGGCACGCCATGCTGTGGTGTTTGTCCCACGTATAAAGTAGAGGAAGATGGGCACGGATGTGAGCTCAGGGCCAGTCTTCCTCAGCAAAAAGAGGAGGATTGGCAGTAGTTAGCTCAGGGCTAGTCTTCCTCAAAAAAAAAAAATGATCTTAGAAAAGAGGAAGCTGCTTTGTGATCAAGTCCGTACAAGGACTTGATGAGGACTGTCTTGGTTATTTGAAACCAAGGACTTCTGACAACGACAAATCGCCTCAGTTAGGATAAGTTCTGGCTACTGAGAGAGGTCACTGACTAAATCAGTCAAAGAAGGAGACACGTACGGTTACCCCAGACATACTAACTCTTAACTGGTGGTACGACTAATTATAAATGGTGGATGTTACTGTCAATGATGCTTATAAAGATCAGCTTTTTAGCAATATCATCTAAAAAAAAACGCCATGTTAGTGGTGGCAATGATGATGTCAAAGATGCATGTGAAAATGAGAATACGTTTTTATGCAATATAAGGGCAAAAATCGCATTATTTCTAAATTATTATATTAACTTATGTGTTATGTGAATTTAAATACATATATGAGTAAGTAAATTGCTAAATAGCATAAGTGGCCATTTGACTCATCTACATTGCTAAGCATATATTAAAGTTCATTAAGTGATCAAAAAACTCTTTAAAAAATGTTGTAATGGGGAGAATGGAGGATCCTATTTATTCAGGGCACCCTTAGTGTTAAAAAACAGTGGTTTTTTTTTTAAAGTGACCAACTAGCCAAGCTCGGAGGGACCCCCAGAATTCCCAGGCCCGGCCCTAGCCAGGCTCGCTGCCCGCTCTGCTTGCAAACACATAGGTGGGACCAGCGGTTTTCCAGTGATGAGACCTTGCCTCGTTCCTCGCCTCCTCGTTTTCTTGCTCTTTCTCTGCACAGGTCAAAAGGGCTTGGGTGTCTGGGCTCCCTCTGGCTTCGGAGGTGAATCCTAAGGCCCTCCTCATCTTGCTCTTCATCACGCAGGAAAGGAAAATGATCTGAGAAGTGGAGTTAAGGCCCAAAGATGCACAGCGCTTCAACCGCCCAGTGCTGCGTCACCTCTGCACCCCACGGGCCCCACCCCAGGCTCTCTCCCTCCCTAATATTATCCTGCCTGGTCGACTCCAGAACAGACATGAGCTCATTCGAGGACAGGGCCACCTCTCTAAGTTCCCCCACCCTCGAGAACCCAGCCCCCAGCACCCCCCTGCCTCTGACAAGCACTTAGTAAATGCTGTTGAATAAAAGCATTTTGAAAAACATCTTCTTTGAAGGGCATAGCTTACAGGGACAGGAGCGGTAGTGGGTTGGATAGCATCCCCCCAAAATTCCTGTCTACTTGGAACCTCAGAATGTGACCTGATTTGGAAATAGGGTTTTTGCTGATATAATTAGTTAAGATGAGGTCCTAGTGGATTAGGATGCACTCTAAATCCCATGACTGGTGTCCTTATAAGAAGAGGACACCCAGAGATACACAGAGGGAAGAAGACCATGTGAAGACGGAGGCAGAAATTAAAGTTAGGCAGCCACAAGGCAAGGAACACCAGGAGCCACCCGAGGCTGGAAGAGGCAATGGGAGACTCTCCCCTGGAGCCTCCGGAGAGAGCGCGGCCCTGCCTCGATTTCAGACGTCTGGCCTCCAGGACTGCGAGAGAGCAAATTTCTGTTGTTTTAAGCCATCCAGTTTGTGATAATTTGTACGGCAGCCCTAGGAAACTAATACAGTACATGAGAACATCGTAGTTTCTGAACTACATATGCTAAATCGACATGCACACACCACCACCACCTTGGCAGAGCTGTCACCCACTGCCTGCATCTCTGCCCGCCCAGTGCCTGCATCTCTGCCCGCCCAGT